>NC_092227.1:55491118-55496118 GCF_036320965.1 Panulirus ornatus | reverse complement strand
CCCCTTCCCCAACAGATGCAACACATAAAACACATACATACTGAAATAACCCGGCAAGTAATGAACTCCCAACTTCCTAACTCAGTCTTAGAATCTACTACACCAGAAATAAGTCCATCAAAAATCACACTCCCTAGATAAACACGAGTCATACTCTTCCGCTCACGCTCCGGCCATCATCCATCACTACGACGCTACAAACACCATTACAGCATATCCCAAGACCCTTCATGCTCACGCTGCAGCTGTCATAAAGAACACGCCGATCACTTACTACTCAACTACCCACTCACATACACATGTATATGCATAAACGATCACACACGCACATATATATATACCTTTTCATTTCAACGTATACAGTCATATACATATACAGACAAATACATATGTACACATATACATATACATACTTGCTGCCTTCATCTAATCTCGTCGCCACCCCGCCACACATGAAATGGCATGCCACCCCCTTTCCCCGCGCGCGCGCGAGGTAGCGCTGGGATAAGACAACAAAGGCCACACTCGTTCACACTCAAGTCTCTTGCTGTCATGTATAATGCACATAAACCAGAGCCCCTTCCCACACAAAGGCCCCACATAACTTTCCATGGTTTACCCCAGACGCTTCACATACCCCGGTTCAATCCATTCACGGCGCGTTGACCCCGCTATACCACATTGTTCTAATTCACTCTATTCCTTGCACACCTTTCACCCTCCTGTATGTTCAAGCCCCGATCGCTCAAAACCTTTTTCACTCTATCCTTCCATCTCCAATTTGGTCTCTCACTTCTCCTCGTTCTCTCCACCTCTGACACATATATCCTCTTTGCCAATCTTTCCTCACTCATTCTCTCCATATGACCAAACCATTTCAATACACCCTCTTCTGCTCTCGCGACCACTCTTTTTATTACCATACATCACTCTTACCCTTTCATTACCTACTCGATCAAACCACCTCACACTACATATTGTCCTCATACATCTCATTTCCAACACATCTACCCTCCTTCGCACAACCCTATCTATCGCCCATGCCTCACAACCATATAACATTGTTGGAACCATTATTCCTTCAAACATACCCATCTTTGCTCTCTGAGATAATGTTTTCGCCTTCCACACATTCTTCAACGCTCCCAGAGCCTTTGCTCTCGCCCCTACCCTGTGACTCACTCCCGCTTCTATGGTTCCATCCGCTGCCAAATCCACTCCCAGATATCTAAAACACTTCACTTCCTCCAGTTCTTCTCCATTCAAACTTAACTCTCACTTTACTTGTCCCTCAACCCTACTGAACCTAATGACCTTGCTCTTATTCACATTTACTCTCAGCATTCTTCTTTCACACACTTTACCAAACTCAGTCACCAACTGTATCATCAGGGAACAACAACTGACTCACTTCCCAAACTCTCTCATCCACAACAGATTGCATTCTTGCCTCTCTCTCCAAAACTCTTGCACTCACCTCCCTAACAACCCCATTCATAAACAAATCAAACAACCATGGAGACATCACACCCCTGCCGCAAACCGACATTCATTGGGAACAACTCACTTTCCTCTCTTCCTACTCGTACACATGCCTTACATACCTCGATAAAAACTTTTTACTGCTTCAAGCAGCTTACCTCTCACACCATATACTCTTAATACCTTCCACAGAGCATCTATATCACTTTTATCATATGCCTTCTCCAGAACTGTAAATGCTACATATAAATCCTTCTGCTTTTCTAAGTATTTCTCACATACATTCTTCAAAGCAAACACCTGATCCACACATCATCCACCGCTTCTGAAACCACATTGCTCCTCCCCAATCTGATGCTCTGTACATGCCTTGACCCTCTCGATCAATACCCTCCCATACAATTTCCCAGGAATAATAAAAAAAACATATACCTCTATAATTTGAACACTCACCTTTATCCCCTTTGCCTTTGTGCAATGGCACTCTACATTCGTTCCGCTAATCCTCACGCACTTCACCATGAATCATACATACATTGAATATCCTCACTAACCAGTCAACAACACAGTCACCCCCTTCTTTAATAAATTCCACTGCAGTACTATCCAAACCCGCCGCCTTGCCGGCTTTCATCTTCCGCAAAGCATTCACTACCTCTTGTCTGTTTACCAAATCATTCTCCTTGACCCTCTCACTTCGCACACCACCTCGACCAAAACACCCTATATCTGCTACTCTATCATCACATACATTCTACAAACCTTCAAAATACTCACTTCATCTCCCTGTCACTTCACTACTACTTGTTACCTCCCCATTTGCGGGAATGGATGAAGGCAGCATGTATGAATATGTACATATGTAAATATGTATATGTCTGAGTATGTATATATATGTATACTTTGAAATAAATAGGTATGTTTATGTGTATGTGTATGTGTGTGTGTGTGTGTGTGTGTGTGTGTGTGTGTATGTGTGTGGGCGTTTATGTATATACATGTGTATGTTGGTGGGTTGGGCCATTCTTTAGTCTGTTTCCTTGCGCTACCTCATTACACAAGAGACGGCGACGAATTATGATAAAAAATACATAATGATAATAATAATATATATATATATATATATATATATATATATATATATATATATATATATATATATATATATATATATGTAATAGAACTAATAATAAAAGTCATAACTTTCGGAGAATAATACTTTACCCTGATGTTAAATTGAATTAAGTTTTTGTTCTGAAGAACAGCGAGTATATATTACTTTACCATACGGTACTTGGTCTCACAGCCCGACATTATTGGTATCATAAAGTAAATTTCCGGCAGCAGAAATAAGAACATGTTTGAAAAAAAAAAGAACAAGAGGAAACCGGTGAAAGAGTAGTCACTGTATATTTGTAGATGTAGTTCTAGGTGCTGTTGTATCACGAACAACAACATAATTTCCGTAAAGAAAATGAAAAAGGAAATTTATATACTGCAGAGCGGAACCAGAATCTTGAAAGCAGATGAAGCGTCCTAACATGCTAGTGGCTCAGTGAGAAGCAAGCCGAAGTGTTTACGCCACATTTTCCTGAGTGAAAATCCAGTATCATCGAGATCTGACAATCACCGGCCGGTCAGACAGTGGGGCATCTTTTCCTCATTTGTTCTGTATGAAAAAAATCGTGGTTATGGAACCACTAGAGAATTCAGCACGGAGGACACTAAGTCTGACGTTCGGAGTTACTGATCGCCTGTCAAAAGTTGTCAAGAGATATAATCATAAATCCAAGGCCATGCAAATTCAGGAAAAATGTACCTCAATTATTTTTCGCTGAGTGCTATATAAGTCTTGCCACGCCTGATTATCAGTGTCTTTACAAAATAAGTCTTAAAGTTTGCGGCATATAATCCATCGATTTATTTTGAAATGGAAAGGCTAAGATGACGCATCCTCAAGACTCATACCCTCGGCCAAGAACTTAAGCTTCCATTATCCGAAATGTTCTACACACACCTAAGTCAGATAGCATCAGTGAGTAACACGGCCGAAATCATAAACTCAAAATATATTCATCTCACCAGTGGCATAAGGAACTTCGCCAAGGCCACAGACTCCGAGGTGTCTATCAAAGACTTCAAGCTTGTGTAGTTCCTAATCACAGGCATCGCCACTGTGTATCTCATAGAAGATAAGAAGCTCGGTTTACGCGAGCATAACTGAATGGTATTAGAGGTTTGCGTCGCCGAACACCAGCCCTCGGTACAATGGCCAGCCTGTGAGTTCCTGGCTGTCAGCCAAGAACAGAGAACACACGCATTCGCGTGAGCCCACCATAACATGGAACACACCACAAGCCTTAAATTAACTTTTCGTCACAAAGAGTAAGTTCCAGTTGCTCAACCAACACTCTGTTTCCTAATCCCTCATCCAAGATCAAAGGCTCTCGGAATTTAGCCAATACTGGTACCTTCAGCTACCCAGCAAAAACCAGTACTCAGGCTCAGCTAGAAGAGGGCTAGAAAGGCAATCAAGGACGTCAGAGCACCTTCCTCCCCCGAGGCCAATTTTCACTCGCAAACACAGGATGCAGAAGCTGGGGGCTTGGTCCCACGTTCTGAAGCCTCGTACTTGCTGCAGCATGGAAAGGTGGATGTATCTAGATCTGTCTACCTGTATATGCTCGTTACACACACAAACACTCACACGTGAGTCTGTCAGTCTGTCCTTGCATGTCTCTGTATAAATTTGCATATGTATATATATATATATATATATATATATATATATATATATATATATATATATATATATATTCCTACGAGTCCACGGGGAAAATGTAACATGATAAGTTCCCAAATGCACTTTTGTGTAATAATCACATCATCAGGGGAGCTACAAGAAAGAAATATAAGTCAGCTGATATACAACGAAGAGACGTAGCTAGGAGGCCATTTGGTAAACACGTGATTGTCCAAGACAATATCTAGATAAATAAATAAATAAATATATATATATAATCTGTAACTTCTATTTCATAATTCATATGTGACTGTCCGATAACAGTAATGCTGCTACTAATACCACTACTACTGATATATATGTAATAACAATGATAATAATAATAACTAATAGTAATGATAATAATAATAATAATAATAATAATAATAATAATAATAATAATAATAATAATAATAATAATAATCAGGTATTTGGTGAGAATAAGTGAGAAAAGGTTGCTAAAGAGGATATAAGTGTTGGATGTGAAGAGGACAAAGAGAGAGGGAAGTCCAAATTAGTGACGGAATGATGGAGTGAAAAATATTTCAAGTACTCGGGGTCTGCGCATGCAGGAGAGTATGGTGTACATGGAATAGAGTCAGTCGGAACGATGTGGTATACGGCGGGCGACGTGCTGTCAATGGACTGAACCAAGGGAATGTGAAGGGGCCTGGCTGTGGTTAGATGGCTGTGTTTTTGGTGAATTACACAAGTGACAGAACAAGTATGAGCGAAA
>NC_092227.1:55376118-55486118 GCF_036320965.1 Panulirus ornatus | reverse complement strand
GTTACTTAATCATTTAAGCTTCATGTTTCAGCAGGCACGAATGAGATGGCTACTGAGCATGAAATGCAATCTAATGCTGTATCAATGGCTACTGATTCATAAAAAACATTTATATGTATTCCCTTTATCGCCTTGTTTCTCTTTCAGTTGCATTCACCTACTGCCTCTGGATGTGAATTCCTTGTCACTGTGTGAGATACTAAGTAACAACACCACAGACTATACCCAGTTAATCCTCACTTCATGTAAGTTCACAACAGCTATATATTGCTACAGCAAGCGACACACACATAATAGATTGTCTAGCTTTATAAATTCAAGTAAATATTATTGTTTTCTTATTCATTCCTGTCTGTCACTAGAGTGATTATTGTAGAGATCATTTCAATTGCAAGTAAAGCCACTAAATCCAAGAGAAAAAATTCCATCACGATTGCCTATGGAGAACCGAAACCTCAAACGCGAGACAGCGGTCGGGAGCTCTGCAGATGATGCTTCCTCCTCGACGCTCAAAGACAGACTGGCAACCCGGGGAGCCGGGTGGCTGGCCACGGGCTCCCTCGGGCAGGACACGAAGGGAGTGGGATGACTAGGGGTGGAGGGGATGGAGGCTGGGGCGAGGGGCTGGGGCTGCCCCCGAAGGGAGAAAACGCCGTGAGGGAAACGGATTGAAAGGGAAGTGAGGTGAAAAGACTGAGTAAAGCGCTTGATTTGGGAATGAAAAGGAAGGCTTGGAAATATTAGGGGCTAGTTCCGGGAAAGGTTGTTGAATTACAGAACAGATCAGATTCCTCTCACCGCTGGGGCAGAGAAAAGGTGGTCGAATCCTTATCCAGGATATACCAGATGGCTTAGATATTGATGATAATAAACGATCGACGTTAAGGCCATATCGGAATGCCCCGGATTAATTATTAACCCATCACTCACACAAGCTATTAACTTTCTGCTGCGTTCGCTCCTGTTATTGATCAGCCGTTCTTCACGCCCAGCCTGGGCCACCTATGTCTCTCGCTGCTACCTATACTCAAGCCACTTTATATGTCCTAGGGCACAACTATATCGAGTAACATCTTTCAAAATACTTACCCAGTTTCCAGGTCATCCCCATCTTTAGCAACCAGAGTCCACGAGTGAATTCCGTTATCAGTTTTTCCAGGAAATGAACCTCAGGTTAGACATATATTAAACATTCCTCGTCATCTATACTCAGAGGCCTATGGCTAATTCAACCATTACCAAGTCATTTACTTATCTACTTAGGCCCCTAGGCATTCACGTTCAAAAGGAATCACACTATGGGTCACTGTATCCATATCAACTACATCAGAAGTCAGCCAGGCAATAATGAGTAGCAGCTCCTCAAGTAAGCTACTTTAGTCCAGGAATATGTTTAACTTTTAACCCCTGAGGTGGTCCCCTAACCCCACTCCCTTCATCTTGTGTGGTGAAGTTGTGCTCCATCGGCATCGCGACTATTCTTGCCATTCAGCGAGGTATGCCTGTCACGTCACCAATATTTTGAAGTCATCTTGAGACAACGAAGCCTGCGGAGAAGGCAGCATTTTGTATCCCTCAGATGAAAACATTGGTGACACCATCATCACCTACCAACGTCTACGGATGCGATAACGGGAACGTCACGGCTTCGCTCTCGCGTGGCATTGGTTATTTTGTCGAGGGAGTGGGTGAAAAGGAGGAGGAAGAGAAGGAGGAGAAGGAGGAGGAAGAGAAGGAGGAGAAGGAGGAGGAGAAAATGACGCCGAGGAGAAAAATCCAGAGTTGGTTAGGAGGACTGGACTGGGGTAGGAGTTGTGAGGGCAGAGGAGGGGACAAGGGAAACGAAGGTATCAAGGAGGGGGTGGAGAAGAGAGTACCTGCACTGAAACGGGAGAGAAGAAAGTTGAGGAAAGCTAACACGGCGAGTAGTGGAGACGCAGACTGTTGATAAACGAATGTGTGAGGAAGTCCGAGGAATGGGGTAGGAGATGTAAAGAGAGCAGGATGTGTAGAAACGCAGGGGAGAATGGATCACTGGTGAAAAATAGAATAGAATGGAGTACGGTGATGTGTGAGAGACCAAAGGGAAGGGGACAGATCGTCCACGAATAAATGTGTTCCTGACCAAGAACCAACCCACAATTCTGTTTCCAGGGAAGCGGAAGAAACAGCTTGTTGTGTGTGTGTGTGTGTGTGTGTGTGTGTGTGTGTGTGTGTGTGTGTGTGTGTGTGTGTGTGTGTGTATGTGTGTGTGTGTGTGTGTGTGTGTGTGTGTGTATGTGTGTGTGTGTGTGTGTGTGTGTGTGTGTGTGTGTGTGTGTGTGTGTGTGTGTGTGTGTGTGTGTGTGTGTGTGTGTTGGGAGGGAGGGGGAGGAGTAGAGAGAGTCACCTTGCGATGGGATAAGTGAGTGTGTTAAGACAGTGAGTGGCTCCTAACCTTTTTTGTTTAGTGTACCTCTCGGCCTCGGTGTGAGGCATTACGTACCCTCTGTCAATAGTAGCTTTCATTCTTTTATTAGAATATATTTGTTTATTTTTCTTTGTTTCGATAATGATAAATCAGACGAAAATACGGCAGTTTTGAGAAAACTTTACGTGTCGGAGTAATGATCTACTTAAACAAAAAAGCCCAATGGCAATTTAACTTTTGGTCCTCGAAACGTAACTTACGTACCCAACCTCATGAGGCTTCACGAAGCACCTGATGAGGCTTCACGTACCATCTGATGAGGCTTCACATACCACCTGATGAGGCTTCACGTACCCCCCCAGGTCGGGAACCACTGTGTTACGGGAAGCCAGTGCGAGGGAGGTAAATGATTTGGATTAGGGACATTATGAGGTGAGGTAAGTATACTTGGAGCACAAAGTAGGGATGGGTTTATAAAGGTGAGGCAAGGGGGTAGTATGGAGTGCAGGAGGATGGTGTGGGATGACGTTCCTGAATGTGTAGGACGGTAAAGCGTTTTCCATTAGCAAAGTCTCTTATGCTAGAAGATAACTTTGAATTTTAGCAATGTTGTCGTGGCCATGACTCTCTCAAGTAACAAGCAGCATATTCAGAAGGATTGTAAAGTCTACAATATTCATTGAATTTCCTCAAGCCTGTGAGGCCTACGTAGCCACAGCTTCCTACTGAGTCACTATTTGTCACCTCAGTAGCCTTCAACATTGACACAACCTTAACTCTACAAGCTCCATAAAACCATCTTCTCACCCTTTTCCACAACAGCATACTCCACGCTGCCTTGCAACATGTTTCTTGTATCTTTCTTCCTGTACTGTAATTCATGGTGTTTCCCCACCTCCTGATTGTTACCAAACACCTTTAGCTTCTGACCTAATCTTACCGTCAAAATAAACTCAGTCTCTGGCTGTCATGTGTAATGCACCGAAACCACAGCTCCCACTAAGCTTTCCATGGTTTACACCCCCTCCCCTATCCCATAATCTACTTCTACTTCCATGGTTCCATCCACTGCTAAGTCCACTCCCAGATATCTAAAACGCTTCACTTCCTCCAGTTTTTCTCCATTCAAACTTACCTCCCAGTTGACTTGTCCCTCAACGCTACTGAACTTAATGACTTTGCTCTTATTCACATTTACTCTCAGCTTTATTCTTTCATACACTTTACCAAACTCAGTCACCAACTTCTGCAGTTTCTCACCCGAATCAGCCACCAGTTCTGTATCATCAGCGAACAACTGACTCACTTCCCAAGCCCTCTCATCCACAACAGACTGCATACTTGCCCCTGTCTCCAAAACTCTTGCATTCACCTCCCTAACCATCCCATTCATGAACAGATTTAACAGCCATGGAGACATCACGCACCCCTGCCAAACCGACATTCACCGGAAAGCAATCGCTTTCCTCTCTTCCTACTCGTACACATGCCTTACATCTTCGATAAATACTTTTCACTGTTTCTAGCAACTTACCTCCCACACCATATACTCTATCAACCTTATCATATGCATTCTCCAGATCCATAAATGCTACATACAAATCCATCCGTATTTGTATTTCCCACATACATTCTTCAAAACAAACACATGATCCACACATCCTGTATCACTTCTGAAACCATACTGCTCTTCCCCAATCTGATGCTCTGTACATGCCTTTACTCTCTCAGTTAATACCCTCCCGTATAATTTCCCAGAAATACTCAACAAACTTATACCTCTGTAATTTGAACATTCTCCTTTATCTTCTTTGTCTTTGTACAATGGCACTATGCAAGCATTCCGCCATTCCTCAGGCACTTCACCATGAATCATACATACACTGAATATCCTTACCAACCAATCAACAACACAGTCAAACCCTTTTTTAATAAATTCACTGCAATACTATCCAAACCCGCTGCCTTGCCGGCGTTCATCTTCCGCAAAGCTTTCACTACCTTCTCTCTGTTTACTAAGCCTTTCTCCTGACCCCTCTCACTTCTCACACCACCTCGACCAAAACACCCTATATCTGCCACTCAATCATCAAACACAGTCAACAAACCTTCAAAATACTCACTCCATCTCCTCACCTCACCACTACTTGTTATTACCTCCCCATTAGCCCCCTTCACAGATGTGCCCTTTTCTTCTCTTGTCTTACGAACTTTATTTACCTCCTTCCAAAACATCTTTTTATTCTCCCTATGACTTAATGATACTCTCTCACCTCTACTCTCATTTGCCCTCTTTTTCACCTCTTGCACCTTTCTTTTGACCTCCTGCCGCTTTCTTTTATACATCTCTCAGTCATTTGCACTAGTCCCCTGCAAAAATCGTCCAAACGCCTCTCTTCTCTTTCACTAATAATCTTACTTCTTCATCCCACTACTCTCTACCCTTTCTAATCTGCCACCTCCCACCTTTCTCATGCCACAAGCATCTTTTGTGCAAGCCATGACTGCTTCCCTGAATACATCACATTCCTCGCGCGCGCGCTATTTCATGTGTGGCGGAGTGGCGACGAGAAGAGATGAAGGCAGCAAGTATGAATATGTACATGTGTATATATGTGTATGTCTGTGTATGTATATGTATGTATACGTTGAAATGTATAGGTATGTACATGTGCGTGTGTGGGCGTTTATGTATGTACATGTGTATGTGGGTAGGTTGGGCCATCCTTTCGTCTGTTTCCATGCGCTACCTCGCTAACGTGGGAGACGGCGATTAAGTATAATAAAAAATGTAATAATGGAGCCATCAAACACACGTCTGATAATAATGAAATAAGATTAATCATTTTGCGACAGAAAGGGAAATTTACATAGTTGAAGGATATCACAGAGAGAAAGAGCATTCGTAGGCCTCACCTGAGGTATGCCCCTGGGGATAAGGACGAGGGATTACTTCCCTCGCATTCCCTGAGTGTCGTAGAAATCGAATAAATGGGGGTGAGATCTTTCTTGTTATCCTTTAACAGTAGGGAAGGAATCCTTCCGCTTCTTGTGTTTCAGTTTCCCGAGGGCCCTGGCTGGTATGAATGGTTGTGCATGGACATAACCACGGTAAGGAGATAAGAAAGTAGCCTGGATGTTTTGGTTTTTAGTGTGACTAAAGTGAGATGAAAGGAGGAAATGGTCTGGATATGTCAAAGTAAATTCTAGAGTTAGCATGACATCGAGAACAAAGGAGGGGGTGGTACTTCTGCTAAGGGAGATGAGGGACTGTGTTAAAATGTATAAGGGAATGAGTTCCAGAATGATATGGGCTAGAAGGAAAGTGGATTATGAGAGGTGGGTAATTATTAGCGCTTATGCACCTGGGAACGAGAGGAGTGAGGAAGAGGGGCGAGTGTTTAAGGAGAAGAGGATGTAAGGGATCGAGTAACGGTGTGGCAGCTATGAATGTTAGAGTGGGTTATGTGACAACTGAAGGTATAACGGAAAATGGGGCATCCAGTGTAAATTGAAATGATAGACATCTTGTCAGTTCATTTGCTGGAAAAGGATGGTGCTAGGAAATTCCTGGATAAGAAAAAAAGATGCATACACAAGTCGGTGAGTGGTAAGCAGGCATAGTTGGATTATCAAATAAATGATATGCATACAAAGAGAAGATTGTTGGATATGAATGTGTTGAGAGGATCAGCTAGTAACATGTCTGATCATTTCTTGGTGGAGGCGAGTATTAAAATTTATAATGGCTTCAGGAAAGGAAATGACATGGGTACGAAGAGGGTGGTAAAACGTGAGTGAGCTTGGAAGAGAGGCTTACGGGCGGAGTGAGCAAGAAATGGAATGTATTTCTGAACGCATTATTTACAGGTGCAGATGAAGTGTGCAGCATATAGAAGGTAGGATGTTGGCTTTGAAAGAGGGGGGCAAGTGATGGGAGGGATGTTGAAATGCCAATGGAAGAAAAATGAATTTGCATGGGCGCTACCTGCAGCGAAACAATGATAGTGAATGGGAGGTACGAAAGAGGTGGCAGGAGGTCGCGAGGAAGTGCGGGGGCTCAAATGAAAAGGGCAAATGAGAGATGGAGTGAGAAGGTATCGGCTAAATTTACCGAAAGCAAGATAGTATTTTGGAAGGTAGGCATCAGTGAAGGTAGGTAAGGAAGTGGAAACAGGTAAGGAAGATGTGAAGAGAAGCAGAGTGAGAGATCTGAAGCACTGTTGAATGTGTTGGATGATAGGCTGGCATATGTAGGGTGCTTGGGTCATGAAGGTACATGGAGTGAAATACACGTGGTGGAGGGTTTGTGGAAACAGGTTGGCGATCACTCACATAAGATGAAGGGGGGACAAAGTGGCTCAAGTGAATGAGAATGGAGTTGGGTTTCTTAAGAAAAGAGGTGACAGCAATGCCTGCATGATGCCATTATGTAAGGTAAGTATGACAGAAGTGAATGTTTGAATTAAAGAAGTATAAGTCTGGTGAGTATGACTTGTAAGGTGTATGGGGAAGTGGTGACTGAGAAAGTGGTGGCACTGACAAAGTATAAATTTGAGAGGAACAACGTGTTTTTCGGAGATGGAGAGGATGTGAGGACCAAGCGATTGCTTTGAAGAATTTTTGTTAGAATTACTTTGAGAAAGAGGCGTGGGGATTTGTATAATGAATCTAGGGATTTGGAGAAAGCGGTTGATAAGGTTAAAGGAGATCCTTTATGGATGATGTTACATATATGTATATGGTTAGAGAGGTAGCTGCCAGTGGTAGTAAGGATTTTCATTTATGGCGTGTGCCTGCGTGTCGGGCGGGAGGATGGTGAGTGGTTCCTGGTATAGGTGGATCTGTATGTCATTACGTCTTTTCAAGTTTTTTATTGATGGGGTAGTGAACGTCTTGAAAAGGAATGAGTTCAAAGTATGCTAGTACTAGGGAGGGCCTGACAGGTGAGTCTATTGCAGTTTGCGGATGACTACTCAGGTAGTGACCTCGAGTGAAAAACTACAAAAGCTGTTTGGGAAAGTGTGTGAAGGGAGGAAGTTGGGAGCTAATGTAAATGATAAATGAGTTATGAGGTTTAGCTTGGGAGAGAGACAGGATAGTTTGGTATGAGAGAACCGGGACGATGTGGAGTGTTTTACGTACCTGGAAGTGAACATTGCGACGGATGGAATATGGGCTTTGAAGTCAATCATAGGGTAGGTAACGAGCGCAGGGTTGTAAATGTCCTGGGTGTACTGAGAAATGTGCAAATTGGGGCGGTCACTGTGAGTGGCGGGACAAATCGGTATTCTTGATGGTGTCGTAACCCCAACGGTGCTGGATTTAAGTTTTGGTCTCGAAGTATAAAAGGATGTAAGAAGGTGGATGTGGTGAAAATGAAAAGCTTAAGAAAGGTATTTAGTGTGAAAAGAGCTTATCGTGCAGAGAAGTATATTGTGCGAGAGGCATAAAGAGGTTGAGTGAAGAGAGAAATACTAAAAAGATATTTATGTAATAAATGGAGTAAGCAAGAGAGAGAGGGAGACCGAGAGAGAGCTAGAAGGATGGAGTGAAAGTCGCTCTGAGTTATCGGGGCCTAAGCATGCTGAGGGATGAGAGGAGTGCATGGAATGGAGCCAGTTAGATTACATGCGTTATCCAGGACCTATATACCGTCTTTGAGCTGAACCTGGACATTTGAAGTGGTCAGAGGATTTGAGCGATTGAAGTCGAGTGTCCTTCGAATGTTCTTGGTGGTAACTTGCAATGCTGGACAGGGCAAACTAGAATGCGAAATATGAAATGTTGATATATATATATATATATATATATATATATATATATATATATATATATATATATATATATATATATAGGGGACAGGGGAGAAAGAATACTTCCCACGTATTCCCTGCGTGTCGTACAAGGCGACTAAAAGGGAAGGGAGAGGGGGGCTGGAAATCCTCCCCTCTCAGTTTTTTTTTTAATTTTCCAAAAGAAGGAACAGAGAAGGGGGCCAGGTGAGGATATTCCCTCAAAGGTCCAGTCCTCTGTTCTTAACGCTACCTTGCTAACGCGGGAAATGGCGAATAGTGTGAAAAAAAGAAAAGAAAAAAAAAAAAAAAAAAAAAAAATATATATATATATATATATATATATATATATATATATATATATATATATATATATATATATATATATATATATATATATATATATATATCCTCTTTGTCAATCTTTCCTCACTCATTCTCTCCATGTGAACAAACCCTTTCAAAACACCCTCTTCTGCTCTCTCAACCACACTCTTTTTATTACCACAAATCTCTCTTACCCTTTCATTACTTACTCGATCAAACCACCTCACACCACATATTATCCTCAAACATCTCAATTCCAACACATCCACCCTCCTCCGTACAACCCTATATATAGCCCACGCCTTGCAACCATATAACATTGTTGGAACCACTATTGCTTAGAACATACCCATTTTTGCTCTGCGAGGTAACGTTCTCGCCTTCCACACATTCTTCAACACTCCCAGAACTTTCGCCCCCTCCCTCACCCGGTGACTCACTTCCTCTTCCAAGGTTCCATCCGCTGCTAAATCCACTCCCAGATATCTAAAACACTTCCCTTCCACCAGTTTTTCTCCATTCAAACTTACCTCCCCAAATGACTTGTTCCTCAGCCCTATTGAACCTAATAACTTGCTCTTATTCACATTTACTCTCAGATTTCTTCTTTCACACACTTTACCAAACTCAATCACCAGCTTCTGCAGTTTCTCACCCGAATCAGTCACCAGCGTTGTATCAACAGCGAACAACAACTGACTCACTTCCCAAGCCCTTTCATCCAAAAAAGACTGCATACTTGCCTCTCTCTCCAAAACTCTTGCATTCAACTCCCTAACATATCTATACACAAATGAAACAACCATTGAGACATCACGCACCCCTGCCGCAAACCGACATTCCCTGGGAACCAGTCACTTTCCTCTCTTCCTACTCGTACACATTTATTGACAAAGATGATATCTGTGTCAGAAGTGGAGGGAACGAGAAGTGGGAGAACAAATTGGAGGTGGAAGCATCGAGTGAAAAAGATTTTGACCGATCGGGGCCTGAACATACAGGAGGGTGAAAGGCGTGCAAGGAATGGAATGAACTTGAGCGATGTGGTATAACGGGGTCGAGGTGCTGTCAATGGATTGAACCAGGACATGTGAAGCGTCTGAGGTAAACCATGGAAAGTCTTGTGGGGCCTAGATGTAGAAAGGGAGCTGTGGTTTCGGTGCATTATACATGACAGCTAGAGACTGAGTGTCAACGAATGTGGCCTTTGTTGTCTTTTCCTTCTCTACCTCGCGCGCGCACGGGGGTAAGGGGGTGCCATTTCATGTGTGGCGGGGTGGCGACGAGAATGGATGAAGGCAGCAAGTATTAATATGTACATGTGTATATATGTATATGTCTGAGTATGTATATGTATGTATACGTTGAAATATATAGGTATGTATATGTGCGTGAGTGGGCGTGTATGTATATACATGTGTATGTGGGTGGGTTGGGCCATTCTTTCGTCTGTTTCCTTGCGCTACCTCGCTAACGCAGGAGACAGCTACAATATATATATATATATATATATATATATATATATATATATATATATATATATATATATATATATATATATGTATATATATATATATATATATATATATATATATATATATATATATACTTCCCACGTATTCCCTGCGTGTCGTAGAAGGCGACTGGAAGGGGAGGGAGCGGGGGGCTGGAAATCCTCCCCTCTCTTTTTTTTTTAAATTTTCCAAAAGAAGGAACAGAGGGGGCCAGGTGAGGATATTCCAAAAAAGGCCCAGTCCTCTGTTCTTAGCGCTACCTCGCTAACGCGGGAAATGGCGAATAGTTAAAAAAAAAAAAAAAAAATATATATATATATATATATATATATATATATATATATATATATATATATATATATATATATATATATATGTATCATACTTTGCTATTTACCGGGTTAGCGAGGTAGAGCCAGGAACAGAGAATGAAATGGCTATATTTGTTCACATTCACTTTCCTGCTGCCATGTACCATGCACCAAAACCAAAACCCCTTATCCACAACCAGTTCCCACAAATCTCTCCGTGGTTTCCCGCGACCGGTTATGAGCCCTGTTCAACCCACTGACAGCACACCGCCCATGTATATAACATTGCTTTACACCCCTCTATCCCTTGCTGGCCTCACACCCTCTTGCATATTCAGGCCACGAACCTTCAAAGCATCTTTTACTCCATCCTTCCAACTTTATCGCTTTTGTTTCCTGTTTTTCTTTGTTTGCTCCAATTCCGACAGGTATACCTACTGTGTCATCCTTTCTTGACTCAAGTCTCCGTATGTTCTAACCATTTCAACACACCCTGTTCAGCTTCCTCATACATACACCTCTTCCAACCACATTTTCATATTCGATCAACCCTCTTCATAATACACATTGTCCTCAAATCTGTCCTCGACAGATTTAAATTCTTTCGTTTTTTGCCACCTAGGGACCATCCTTCCCAACCACACAACACCATTGGGAGTACTATACCATTAAACAGACTCCACTTTGCCCTTACGCTCAGTAACCTAGTTTTCCTCACATTTCTCAGTGCACACAGTATCTTAGTCCCCTCCCCTACCTTTTATTTGTTTCTATCAGCTTCCATAGTTCTAGTCACTTCCATGTCCACTCCAAGGTATCAAAAACACTCCATTCCATGAAGATTCTCTACATTCAAGCTCACACTCCAACAAATCTATCCCTCTTCCCTGCTAAACTTTACAGCCATATTTCTATCTTCTTTTGTTATCAACTTTCTCCTTTCACACATACTCCCAATATCACAAATTTCTCACTCAAGCCTGCCACTAAAGCCGTGTCATTAGCAAGCAGCGACTAACTTATCTTCCAGACCTCCCTTAACCCCCACACAAGACTACAAATCCGCCTTTCTCTACAAGACTCTCGCACCTACCTCCCTCGACGCCTCATTCATAAACAGATTAAACAGTTCTCGTGGCACCACATACCCTTGCCGCAGACCCACTCTCACGTGTAACCATTTCATGTGTTCTCTTTCTACTCGCTTACATGTCTTACTCTCTTGATGAATGCTTCTAGTAGCTCTCCTGCCACATCATCTAATAGTGACTCTCCTCACAAACCATCTCTGTCAACTCTGTCTTATGCTTCTCCAGATCCATAAATGTTACTTACAATCGTTTTTCTTTTTGCTCTATATATAATCGTTTTTTTTCTCTCTATATGTATTTCTTACACAGATCCTTCAAACCAATCACCTAATAAAGATATCGTCTACTACTCTTGAAGTTATATTGTTCCTCCTCAGTCTGATTCTTTGTGCATATCGCTTATTCCTCACCCACTTCCCTTGCTTCATTCACTCTCACCTTTTGCCATTATACGCTCAATCTCTCCAATTATTTCTTCATACGTATCTTTTCCAAGCTTATTTACTCTCACCACTCTCTTCTCACCGATATGTTTCTTCTTTTCCTAAAACCTCTTCAAATCTTCACCCTCGCCTCCACAGAATAGTGATCCGACATCCCTCCAGCCGCTCCTCTCAGTTCATTTACGTCCAAAAGCCTCTTCTTAATACGCATATCAATTACCTATAATTCAACATTGCCCGCTGACCACCTCTCCTACTCACATACATATACTTGTGTATGTCCCTCTTTTAAATCCAGGTATACTCAGTCACACAACAACAAAAAGTTTTCACCAACTACATTGATAATACTGAATACCCCATGCCCCTCAATTATACCCTCATCTGCCACATTATTCACCATCTCATTCAAATTGCCTATCATCAATATCCTGTCACGTGTATCAAAACTGCCGACGCACTCACTCAGCTGCTCCCAAAACATTTGCCTTTCATAATCTTTCTTCTTATGGTCATGTGCATTACCACTATTAATCACTCATCTCTTGCCATCCACTTTTATTTCTACCTACATTAATCTAGAATTCCCATTCTTACACTGTCACACACTACCACAACTCCTTCTTCAGAATTAGTGCTTCTCCTTCCAACCCTTTACTTTATTCCCAATAAATTTCCAAACCATTCTTCCTCTTTACTCTTGAATTTTGTTTTACTCAGACCCAGAACATCCTAGTTTCTTTCCTCAAACACCCTAATAATCTCTTCTCTCGTCTCATTTGGTCACATCCACACACATTTAGACAACCCAGCCTGAGCTTGGAGGAGGATGAGCACTCCTTGTTTGGCTCTTCTGTTCCGTTTTTAAAAACTGAAATACAAAGGGGGGGGGGTCAGCCCCCGCTCCCGCCCCCTTTAGTCACCTTCTACGACACGCAGAATTTTCTCTCACTAAGGGTGTATTTCGATGAAAATCTTTCAAAACAAGGTACATCTTACCTTACAGAAACTCCAGTCACATTTCCACGAGTCACAAAATTCCCAGATAAACCAAACTGTGAACAATTTAATTAATCCAAAAAGTAATTCGTAGAGCAAGTTAAAGCTCCCATAATTACATTTCCGGCGCTCGCCGTAGCTTCAGGTAATTCGGTTCAAATTTCGAGCCTCCAGCTTCCTACGTGATGATAAGAATAACTCTCCCAGTGTTTGCCTGCGCCCGCATGAACACTGGCCCACTCGGGCTAATGTGCAAGAGTTGCGTTAATTGAACTGGAAAATTAATATTCTCAAGCCGTAATTGACTAATGTTCTTCGTTAATATAATTCACCTTACTAATAACGTTTGGCTTTATAAACACATGTGAGTCAGCATGGGCTCATCTGGGTTTGTGCCCGTATGGGTTCCATCCGTGGTGCGCCAGGCCCATAGCTAACCCTAGCTGTTCATCCTTTCCTTGGGTTTGTTCGATGAGCTGGTACTGGGCGTAAGCTGAGGTGTGTGTGTGCTACCTTGCGCACATGCGGGGGAGGGGGTTGTCATTTCATATGTGGCGGGATGGCGACGGGAATGAATAAGGGCAGACAGTATGAATCATGTACGTGTATATATGCATATGTCTGTGTGTATATGTATACGTTGAGATGTATAGGTATGAATATGTGCGTGTGTGGACGTGTATGTATATACATGCGTATGTGGGTGGGTTGGGCCATTCTTTTCGTCTATTTCCTTGCGCTACCTCGCTAACGCGGCAGACAGCGACAAAGTATAATAATTATATAAATAAATGAATATATATATATATATATATATATATATATATATATATATATATATATATATATATATATATATATATATTTATATATATATATATATATATATATATATATATATATATATATATATATATATATATATATATATATATATATCGTTGCACACAAATAGTAATAACATAATCACCATAATCGACTTGTAAAAACCAGAGTTCGTACAGACATATATAAGAACAATCCTCTACCTACCATTGTGAACGTCACAAATAATCCATTAAAAATGCACATCTAAGGAAGTAAACAGCTCAGTCATCTCTTAATTAGGCCGACTGATGTGCTAACTACCATATTGCTGTAACTATTCATCACTAAATGTTAATGCAAGCGCACAGTGCATGAACCATTGTAATTACTTTGTAGACCTTCTTCTATATATCTGCCACCCTGACTATGGAGATGCATCTCACTCATGTGCTTATCCAAAGTGTGGAAGTATCCAGCCTCATCTTGATCTTAAGCGCTTTTATGATTAATTAACTAGTCACTATCATGACCTCCCAATTCTGTATTGTTCATAATACCTAAGATGCGTATATCATCCAAATGGCTGCCTTAATTCAATGAATAGGTAATTGTTTATCTATTCTTACACACACACACACACACACACAAACACACACAAACACACACACACACACACACACACACACACACACACACACACACACACACACACACTCACACATACACACACACACACAAGCATGCCCTCGTAGTTGAACTCCTTCTCGTCCTAAACGCTAGATGATCCCGCCAGTCATTTAGAGGATCAGTGTGGCTCCCGCGCGACGTCACCCGTATGAGGAATACATGAAATATTACGACCGAGAAGAAAATTCGACGGTCGTACATGGCCAATGAGGAAGAACGTGATGGGTTTAATCAATATTTTTTTCCATGCAGAAGTGCTGATAGAGCAAGATCCTGGGAAGTGTGGGCATGGAGGTATGGACCTTGCTGAGATAATGTCAAGAATAGAAAATCTAGAATAATGGAGCTGGCTGGGTACACCCGGGGTTTCCGTAAAGAGTAAGAGAAGGTAAGGCAAGGGATGGCTTAAAGAGAAGCTAGAGGTCGAATGTGCGCGTTTAGCGCAGACGAACCACTGGAGGGAGTGGCTTTGTATCCTCTCCTCTAAGGTCATTCATCCCCAGTGGCTTTGAAAAATGGGCATGTTTGTTTGTTTGCTTGTGCGTGTGTGTGTGTGTGTGTGTGTGTGTGTGTGTGAGAGAGAGAGAGAGAGAGAGAGAGAGAGAGAGAGAGAGAGAGAGAGAGAGAGAGAGAGAGAGAGAGAGAGAGAGAGAGAATCCTCATGAGCGGGAGGGAATGACTGGACAGACGTCTGTACATATGAGCCGGGAGAGAGTGTGTGTGTGTGTGTGTGTGTGTGTGTGTGTGTGTGTGTGTGTGTGTGTGTCCACCCCGCTCTGTCTGGCCCCATCGATTGCCTCCGTCATTAAGTCTTGAGTATGTCTCGCCGTCATCGCAAAACTCTGCCGGAGCTCGAGCGCCTTTGATGCGTATTTTCGACACGAACGAATCTCTCGTTTTGTGGCCCTTCAAAGCAATTTCCGGTATCATGATCACCTCATTAACGTTGTGGATTGTGTATTAGTAGAATTAATGGGGTGCAGATCCTCGTATCACCTGATGTCAGTATTCGATTAGATGTTTCGAAAATTCCAAATGAAGGGTGATTCATAGGCTTAATCGTCTCTTAATGAGGGAAAATGAGGGAAAAGGAATGAGACCTGGAGAGAGAGAGAGAGAGAGAGAGAGAGAGAGAGAGAGACAGAGAGAGAGAGACAGAGAGAGAGAGACAGAGAGCAGACACAATGACTGAGGATGATTCTGTACGATAAGAAACAAATCGTACGGGTCATTTCCCTTATTGCATCGTGTAGTACCCAGTCAACGGTCTTATGAGATCCAATCCTACATTATTCCAGTGTGGAGAGATTAAAGAATATTGCATCCCGTTCGTTAAGAGATATAAATAAACATTTTGAAGGCAAGGATGAATATAGCATTCGAAGAAAATAAGACAGTGTTCTTAAATGAATCAGGAAGGTCTTAAAAAAGGCCCTGAATATCACATACGAAACACTGATTCAATACTTCTGTTTTTCTAAACACATCAAAACATCCTTAAGCCAGGTAACTTTGTCCTTATGATCTTCAGTGACGTATCTCCACCGGAGTAGACACCGAATCCAGATGGATTTTCCTCTGCTTTCAATCTTTCCTCTCAGCAACAATCACAGTGAGACTCGTGTGGCGGTCGATATGGAAATTGGAGAGCATGTAATTTAGTTCACCTTCCCTCCATGCCTTTCTCGATCTGTTTTGCCCATCGTTCCAATTTCTAGAGGTTGAAGGTCACTGACTCGAACCTGGGACACATTTTGCCTGTGTTCCCGAAAACGTCCGAATTATACATTTCTTCTTCGTTGATGCTGATAATGGATTTGACAGTGAATGACGAAGAGGCTTTTGCAGCAAAGAGAACAATATAGTGATGAGGATAAATTCTACGATTTACTAAAAAGCAACCTACACTGTGATGTCCACAGTGTGACATAAACTTTTCACATCAAAAAAAGAAAAAAGATACACCTGTAACAGAATACAAATATTCCATTTCTACGAAAATGATCTTATCCAGAAAAGGATAGTTCGCAAAAGCTCTTCTCTAACACGAGAGAACAGAGAAAACTCAGTCCACTTGGGCTTGGAGCGTATTACAAAGGAATTTAGAATGACTTGTCTCAAAAACTCTGTCGGTATTATGGGGGCTGAAATATTCCAGGTTTAGTAAAATGTCAGACAGACATATGTCGATTTCTTTATCTGGAATGGATTACTGGAATATCTTTCCTGGTGGTTTATTATAAAGTTCAGACATATTTCCTAATAAACTTTATACCTGATATTTTGCAAAATGAATAGTATTCCAACTATCCTTTACTAGCCGACCAGTGATAGAACTAAAGAATACTCGTATATACACAGAATTATTCTATATATATCAAATAACTTAGAATCTAATACCTTTCAAATTAATCTGATGATCCACACCCCGTCAAACATGTAGTAAACAAAGCATTCATCATCAAGTTCCTGAAATAACTTGATATGTTTTTCATAGCCAGGGGAACCAATTCCTGAACAGGGTCATGAAGGCTGTATAACCCACAAGCTGCCACACACACACACACACACACACACACACACACACACACACACACACACATATATATATATATATATATATATATATATATATATATATATATATATATATATATATATATATATATATATATATAGATGTGTAATGTACCAGAATATCTTATGTTGACCTACAGGGAATACATCAGAAAATTTCCAGAGTAAGAGGCAGCTGTAATGGAAAAAAAAATTCTGATACAATTGTTATTTCGTAATTGTAGCTAGATAATGAAAACAAAGAATTTCTTGCCAAACACGAAATTTCTGGGTACACTCAATTCAATTGTGAGAGGGGAAATGAATTAGGTGAAGGTGCTTTACTCTTTGTTAAACTTCATCTTAAGCGTTTGATGAAATATGTTGTAGCTAACTGATAAGATCGACTTCACTTTTGTAGAAATCAAATATCTTTCCGCAGTGTAACAGTTAATGTTAAATGGCCGCCCCAAAATAAGCTCATCAGCATCCTATGCAGGGGAATTTGTGAAGTACACTTGCTATATGACTGATGTTGTGTTGTCTACTTCGTCGGGGCAACCTCATCTTGAATAACCAGCTGTACAAAAACAAGAATCCAACGTAGGCTATGAATTGAAACGTCAGCAAGGAAACTGTAGGCTCCCTGCTAAGATAACCTAGTATCCAGAGGACTTGTACCTTTTACCTAAAAAAAAAAAAAGGCTCCCTCGAAGTATATGTCACCAAGAAACATAACACTGCATCACGCGATGCATGACTGTTAAATCGACAACCATATTATGCCGTGAAGAAGACACAAGACGCTTACACATCGCCGAGCCACTGATTAGCAAGGACCAACAACCAAAACTCAACAACCAGACCACAAGCCAAGACACACTAGTGCAAGTCCCAGCATCGAGTTACAACCAATGAGCACGAAGCGCTACGTACACGTTCGCTCTCTGGTATTACCCAGCCTCATCCAACCACCCGCAATCATTCCCAGCTGCTCCATCGACTTCTCCACACACCTCTGAAGATGATTTGATGGATCCAAATCGATACGTTGAGACAACTCTTGGAGGTATATATATATATATATATATATATATATATATATATATATATATATATATATATATATATATATATATATACGTTGAAATGTATAGGTATGTATATGTGCGTGTGTGGACGTGTATGTATATACATGTGTACGAGGGTGGGTTGGGCCATTTTAGTTCTCGCTTTCAATGATAATTTTAATTTACTTCCCATGTTGCATAAATCCTTTAATGTAAATGTTGCCGTCAGCAACAAAAATACTATAAAGAATATCTTAATCAGGAACTCACCAGAAAATTCTCCTGGATGCATCTATAAAGTGCCATGTAGAAATTGTGATAAGTTTTATGTTAAACAGACTGGTAAGGATCTTTCTGTTAGACTTAAGCAACATGAATATAGTATAAGAACGGGACAAGAATCAAATGCCTTGTTTAATCACGTTAAAAACTATGATCATTGTATTAACTGGAGTAATGCCATCTCAGTTATTAACTCTAACTCCAGTACCACGAGAAATATCACGGAATCTTCTAATATTGAATACAGAAACTCACCAGAAAATTCTCCTGGATGCATCTATAAAGTGCCATGTCGAAATTGTGATAAGTTTTATGTTGAACAGACACGGTAAGGACCTTTCTGTTAGACTTAAGCAACATAAATATAGTATAAGAACGGGACAAGAATCAAATGCCTTGTTTAATCACGGTAAAAACTATGATCATTGTATTGACTGGAGTAATGCCATCTCAGTTATTAACTCTAACTCCAGTACCAAGAGAAATGTCACTGAATCCTCTATTATTAAATACACAAAGATTTATAATCTTAATATTAGTGAAGGTCAAGATTTGTAAACAATTCACTTTCTTGTCCACATAATAAGTTTATGATACGCTCGTTGTCTGTCTTAGACAAACACATGTTTACCAAATAGCGTCCTAGCTACGTCTCTTCGTTGTTTATCAACTGACCGTTATTTCTTCCTTGTGTCTCCCCAGACGATGTAATTATTACATGAAAGTGCACTTGGGAACTTATCGTGTTTCATTTTCCCCCTGGACTCATAGGAATATGTGTGTGTGCGTGTGTGTGTGTGTGTGTATACATAAATCATCGCATACGAATCCGGGATCATTTGAATAACAACTGTTGAACAAAAACCATCTGACCACCATGATTGGACATGTACTAGCACGTGAGACCGATATAATTCATTTCTCCATTATGCGCATTAAGATCGAACCCTGGATCATTTGAATGACAGTCACTGAAGATAACCGTTACACCACATTGACTGCAGAGAAGCTATCCATCAAAGACCACGTTTTCTGTGACCAATGACATCTCGTTTCGATTAACTTACGCCCGCCGAGCTTAGGATAGCCCTCCAGACTCCAACTGATGAGGTTTCATTCCAAATCGATAAAAGGCTCTTCAGTGATAGCTTTCTAAATGTACTGTATGTACCATATGGAGCACTCCGACAGAGATTGGTTTCGTCCCATTGGTGATACGCTGTCCGCCTACTATCCTCGGTAACCTGGGTTCGACTCTAGGGGGCGCAATGATAAAATCATATATATATATATATATATATATATATATATATATATATATATATATATATATATATATATATATATATATATATATATATATATATCTTGCATTTACCTCCCTAACAACCCCATCCATAAACAAATTAAACAACCATGGAGACATCACACACCCCTGCCGCAAACCTACATTCACTGAGAACCAATCACTTTCCTCTCTTCCTACACGTACACATGCCTTACATCCTCGATAAAAACTTTTCACTGCTTCTAACAACTTTCCTCCCACACCATATATTCTTAATACCTTCCACAGAGCATCTCTATCAACTCTATCGTATGCCTTCTCCAGATCCATAAATGCTACATACAAATCCATTTGCTTTTCTAAGTATTTCTCACATACATTCTTCAAAGCAAACACCTGATCCACAAATCCTCTACCACTTCTGAAACCACACTGCTCTTCCCCAATCTGATGCTCTGTACATGCCTTCACCCTCTCAATCAATACCCTCCCATATAATTTACCAGGAATACTCAACAAACTTATACCTCTGTAATTTGAGCACTCACTCTTATCCCCTTTGCCTTTGTACAATGGCACTATGCACGCATTCCGCCAATCCTCAGGCACCTCACCATGAGTCATACATACATTAAATAACCTTACCAACCAGTCAACAATACAGTCACCCCCTTTTTTAATCAATTCCACTGCAATACCATCCAAACCTGCTGCCTTGCCGGCTTTCATCTTCCGCAAAGCTTTCACTACCTCTTCTCTGTTTACCAAATCATGAAGTATGAAGTCTGTTGGGGATGAGAGAGCTTGGGAAGTGAGTCAGTTGTTGTTCGCTGATGATACAGCGCTGGTGGCTGATTCATGTGAGAAACTGCAGAAGCTGGTGACTGAGTTTGGTAAAGTGTGTGGAAGAAGAAAGTTAAGAGTAAATGTGAATAAGAGCAAGGTTATTAGGTACAGTAGGGTTGAGGGTCAAGTCAATTGGGAGGTGAGTTTGAATGGTGAAAAACTGGAGGAAGTGAAGTGTTTTAGATATCTGGGAGTGGATCTGTCAGCGGATGGAACCATGGAAGCGGAAGTGGATCATAGGGTGGGGGAGGGGGCGAAAATCTTGGGGGCCTTGAAGAATGTGTGGAAGTCGAGAACATTATCTCGGAAAGCAAAAATGGGTATGTTTGAAGGAATAGTAGTTCCAACAATGTTGTATGGTTGCGAGGCGTGGGCTATGGATAGAGTTGTGCGCAGGAGGATGGATGTGCTGGAAATGAGATGTTTGAGGACAATGTGTGGTGTGAGGTGGTTTGATCGAGTGAGTAACGTAAGGGTAAGAGAGATGTGTGGAAATAAAAAGAGCGTGGTTGAGAGAGCAGAAGAGGGTGTTTTGAAGTGGTTTGGGCACATGGAGAGGATGAGTGAGGAAAGATTGACCAAGAGGATATATGTGTCGGAGGTGGAGGGAACAAGGAGAAGAGGGAGACCAAATTGGAGGTGGAAAGATGGAGTGAAAAAGATTTTGTGTGATCGGGGCCTGAACATGCAGGAGGGTGAAAGGAGGGCAAGGAATAGAGTGAATTGGAGCGATGTGGTATACCGGGGTTGACGTGCTGTCAGTGGATTAAAGCAGGGCATGTGAAGCGTCTGGGGTAAACCATGGAAAACTGTGTAGGTATGTACATTTGCGTGTGTGGACGTATGTATATACATGTGTATGGGGGGGGTTGGGCCATTTCTTTCGTCTGTTTCCTTGCGCTACCTCGCAAACACGGGAGACAGCGACAAAGTATAAAAAAAAAAAAAAAAAAAAAAAAAATATATATATATATATATATATATATATATATATATATATATATATATATATATATATATATATATATAATTCTGGGGTGTATTAGCGCAGAGTAGGATTGAACAAGGGCATGTGAAGCGTCTGGGATAAGCCATGGAATGTTTTGTGGGGCCTGGATGTGGAAAGGTAGCTGTGGTTTCGGTACATTACACATGACAGCTGGAGACTGAGTGTGAACGAATGTGGCCTTTGTTGTCTTTTCCAAGCACTACCTCACGGGGGGGGGGGGTGCCATTTCATGTGTGGCGGGGGTGGCGACGAAATGGATGAAGGCAGCAAGTATGTGTTTGTATATGTGTATATATGTATATGTCTGTGTATGTATATGTTGAAAAGTATAGGTATGTATATCTGCGTGTGTGGGCGTGTATGTATATACATGTGTATGTGGGTGGGTTGGGCCATTCTTTCGTCTGTTTCCTTGCGCTACCTCGCTAACGCGAGAGACAGCGACAAAGTATATAAATAAAAAATATATATATGTATATATATATATATATATATATATATATATATATATATATATATATGTATATATATATATATATATATATAGGGGGAGAAAGAATACTTTCCACGTATTCCCTGCGTGTCGTAGAAGGCGACTAAAAGGGAAGGGAGCGGGGGGCTGGAAATCCTCCCCTCTCGTTTTTTTTTTTTTTTTTTTTTTTTTTTTCCAAAAGAAGGAACAGAGAAGAGGGCCAGGTGAGGATATTCTCTCAAAGGCCCAGTCCTCTGTTCTTAACGCTACCTCGCTATCGCGGGAAATGGCGAATAGTATGAAAAAAAAAAAAAAAAAAAATATATATATATATATATATATATATATATATATATATATATATATATATATATATATATATATATATATATATATATACATATATATATATATATATATATATATATATATATATATATATATATATATATATATATATATATATATATATACATACATATATATGAAATTCTCTAGGGAAACTTGGGCTGAATTTAGCCACTGTCGGCGAGATAGGTTTATTCCAACAGTCTTGTTGCGCAGTAATTACCGCTGCTGACTACGACCTGCTGAGCTGAGTTTGAGTCTCCCTCTGGGGAGCGGATACACAGTTGTCCACACAAACGAAGCTATCTCCATTTTTCTTGTTTCATTCAGAAACTCATCTTCTCTTTTACAACACTGCCATAACAGTCCTATGGTGTGGGATGTAGCGCAAGTGTAAATCTCTGAGTGAACAGTCATTGAGTCTTGACATGACGTGACCTCACTGACAGATGTTAAATGGGTCACCAGGAAGGTTATCATACTGCTGTGTACATCAAGTAAGCATTCATCATGGAATGAAAATTGGATATTGTACTGAAATTCTCGCATACACTTGCCATGGTCTGACTTGCTGATCAAGTCATTAGTTTCTTTCTTTCTCAGTCCTGCAGATATGGGTGTGTCAGTAGGCCTAATAAGGATCTTTCCTGCATTTTGGACAACCTGAGTCTGTATGTTGGAGCTACGGTACCCTCTCCTGCAGTAGGGTCTCATATGCGGAATATGGGCCATGATGGCATCTTAGGTAAATGTGAATCGTTTCCAAAATCTGTAGTGTGTCATTACTGTCACAGGAAAAGATACAGCCCTTGTCCCTATGGCTAATCTTACGTTGCCTGGCAGGTCATGAAATATTCAGTGTAACGATCTGACTAAAAGCAACAGGTTTTTCACTTCCTCCAAAATTCGTAAAAGCTTTCCCCTTGTCTCCTCTTTTTCCCTTTCATAACCCTTGCTGTATTTCAAGTAAGGACTTTTGTCCGTGACTGAAGCCTCCAACGTGAAACGAGAAAAAAAGGTGCATTTTCTTATAAAAAAAGGTTAACTTATACGTCACTGTTCTTTACGTTTCTAAAATGAAGATTGTTTCCGCTGGTCACACTTTATAAGTAAGTGGCAACAACTTGCATCCGACATCTATTATCTTACGCCTTCGCCAGCAACTGAAGCAAGTGCGAAAATAGATACCGTGCTACCGTGCTAAGCTGAAAATCAAATATTAGGATGAAATCTAACCCTTAACAGTGAGAAGGATATTCTTACAGTTGAATGTCACAAACGTCTTGCTCAAAGACTTTTTTAGCTGTCACGATTTTCGAAATACAACAGTATACCCTGTATGAAGTTCGGGAAATACGTATTTATATATATACCTTACTTTATCATACTTTCCTGACCCTGGATCCCTTTATCTGGGGATTCCTCATCGCTCAGGCAACGGCCACAGCCACCGGGTAGGACAACAGATCAAGAGATGTGGTTATATCGTGTGTGTCCATGTGAGGCGAGCGGAGTACATGTGGTAAGTATGCGTTCTATGTTTTCGCTATGGACGCTGTATTTTGGGTATTACGAATATTGTCATGTGTTGGACTGGTGCTTCTGATTTGGGAGAGATGATGTATGTCCTATTTGAGCTGTTATTCCTCTCGTAAAATATAGTAGCTTAAATCTAAAGCTTATTAATCTTTCCATTCATGAATTAATACAGCTGATTACTTAACAGGTTGACTGCATATTGTTTCCAGCAATATGACATATCGAGATAACTGAATTGTTTCAATGCAACTACTATCCCACACGTCTATAAGCCAGCATAAGAGCACTAGGGTGATATAGGTATGAAGCACTGAGATGAAGACGCACTAAAAGTATGACCTAACCGGGGTACGGCGCAGTAGTCACGTGTGGGTCAATGTTTCCAATGAAACATTATAACATTATTACTTAGTCAAGCCATCTCCTCTGCAGTTCACCAATCCCGACACGAAAACTGCGTAGGTATACAAGTGCGTAGCAAGTCGATGGTAGAGGGAATATTAGTTGATGTGGAATATGAAGACATGACGGGTGGAAGAACGAGTTTTATGGTAGAAAAATGAGGTGGACAGTGGCAGGTTGACCCAGAATCACAGGACAACGGGTGAGCAGCCTCAGGCTACACAGGCAATAGAGTGCTTAAGATCACTCGCATTTTCTCGTTGTTGTGCTTACGTGTCGCAGTGGCAGGCATGGCGTCGGTGTGGACTAGCTTACACGATTGCAAACCATCCTTTTGTCCTGTGAGATTGCTCAACTGCTGGATAAACTTCCAGTAAATCAACAGCTTTGTAGGTGCAGTGATTTCCCGTGAGCAGCCGTGCAGACATGGTAATTCCTTGTAAACAGATGTGGGGATGGAGTGAACTCCTGTGAGCACTAGTGTAAGGAATGTTTTCTTTAGTCTGCAGGTGGCCTAGTGTTCACCCATGTACGTATCTGAGGAGGAGACTCGCTCGAGTAGGACTTCAGAATCGTGAGTAGACAGGGTGAAGACTCCAGTAATTGGCTTGGGGCTTTGTATGGAATCCAGGCCAGTCTACAACGTGTTTGAAGTCCGTGTGGTGCTGTAATTCAAGTCGTATCACCTGGTTATATCCTTTAGGGACAGTTGGACGTATTGTAAGTTAGTGAAGTCTCTGTCGGTCTGAACTACTGACTTGCTCAAGTTGTTGTCAGCCAGTGGAACCTGAGAACTATGGGCAGAGGGTTTCGATTATATGTATTTGGGTCAACGATTTATGATGATCGTATTCGTAATTCATATGTTTTAGCTGTTGCTGGTATCTTCATATATGTATAGGATAAGTAAGTTGTTTTTATATTTGTTAGAATTAGTGTCGACCTTTCTACAACCCCAACACCTGTAGCAAAACATCGCATCGCATCGTCATCACAGGGAATTCGACCCTGAGGGTGACAGGTGCTGTCCTGAACCTAGACGTAGTCCCATATGGGTGTATGTCTGGTGGAGTGGCACTTAAGACAGGGTAGTGAGGGAGGACTAGTGTTTGTCCAGCCATTATGGTGTAGGTACGATTCGTCAATAAAGAATTTGTTGGGGGAGATGGGGAGGAAATGTAAGTTTATTTTGTTGAAGTGTGAAACTAACGGAAGCTTTTCATATCAACTTGAGGATTGGATTGTGGTAGTAAAGTGGTTTGAGTGGGAGGGGTATTGTTGAAAGGGACTGAGTACCGAGGGTTTTAATTAAGGCAAATTTGTACAAGAGGTAATTTTGTCTCGCTTTGGAGGCGCTGAGTACTTGTGGTTGCCAAGTAGCTCGAGATTTTTCTGAGTGTTCTGTTTGTTATCAAAATAGATCAGAGGAGAGTTCGTCTACGTCGTGTGATCCAGGTTGTACCCGTGGGCAATGTTGGTGTGCAAAAGAAGAGCTGAAGTTGGTGGTGGGCTGGGCATCTGGTTGGCCAGTTGCCTGAATTGAGGAATGTTAGGTGAACTCAGATGATGAATGAGTAATACTCTTCAAAGACCGTATGTGTGAGTGTTGGGTCATACAGGACAAGAAACACACACATACACACACACACACACACACACACACACACACACACACACACACACACATAGATATGTGAGTGAGCGATGTGGTAGGTGAGGAATAACTGGGGTGCAAGGTGTATTCAGTAAAGTGAATGATAATGGTAAACAGCTTGAGTTACGTGCTAGGTGATAGGCGTGCGAAAGAGTGACTCTTAAACGTGACGTGCAAAGAGGAGCAGCTGGTGGGATATCTGGTCATTATGTGGTGGAGGCGAGGATGAAGATTTGTGGAGCTTTTCGTAAAAGCAGATATCATATGGGTGGGAAGAGGATGGTGAAAGTAAGTGAGCTTGGAAAAGTCTTGTGTGAAGATATACCAGGAGAGACTGAGTGTGGAATGGCATAAGGTGGGAGTAAAGGAAGCTAGGGGAGTGGGTGAGGAATGGGAGGGTATTTAGTGAAGCAGTACTGATACATGCGAGAGAAGTGTGTGACATGCGGAACGTAGGAAGTGAGCAGGTGAGAAAGCGAAGTGAGTGTTGGGATGACTAAGTAGAGTTGCTAGCGAATGACAAAACAAAGGTGCATGGGCGAACTTACAGGGAAGGACTACAAGTGACTAGGAGATGTACAGGAGAAAGTGGCAGCTCTTGAGAAAGGTGCTGGAGACGAAAAAGATGGCGAGTGAGAGCTGGGGTGAACGAGCACCAGCAAACTTCAGGGAGAACAAGATATTTTAGAAGGAGTTTAACAATAAGAGAAAACAAGAGAACAAGAGAACATCGGTGAAGGGGGCAAAAGGGGAAATGAAATGAGTGCATTAAAGGTTTGTTGAATGCGTTTGGTGACAAGGTGGTAGATTCAGGGTATTTGGGTAGGGGAGGTATGCAAAGTGAGAAACTCAGGTAATTAGTTTGGCGAAGAGAGAAGAAGTGTTGAAATCCTTGCACATGATGAAATGCAGCAAGCTAGCTAGAGTGCATGGTATTGCAGGAGAATTTCTTAAGGAAGGGGGTGAATGTGTTGTTGATTGGTTAGTTAAGATTTTAATTGTCTGTATTGATCATCGGGAAATGCATGAAGATTGGCCAAATACAGGCGCAGTGTCATTAATTTACTGAAGTGAGATAAAGGTAAGTGTTCAAATTACAAAGGTATAAGTCTACTAGGCATACCTGGTAAGTTATATGGATGTGCGGTGAGCGAGAGGATGCATAGCGAGTTAGACTGGGTAGGAATAATGTAGCTTCAGGAGTGTTAAAGGATGTGTGGATGAGGTGTTTGCTTTGAAAAGTATGTGTGAGAAATACATGAAGAAAGAGAAGGATATGTGTGTGACATTCATGGATCATGGATATAAACTTATAAGTAGCTTATAAGTAATCTACTTAAGCAGTATTACAGAATCGTTAAAGTTGAGGACATCAGATGAACTAGTAGTCATACCTAGTGAAATATGTTTGGGAGTTGATCTCTCGTTTATATATATATATAGGGAAAATGATTTGGTAAACAGAGAAGAGGTAGTGAAAGCTTTGCGGAAGATGAAAGCCGGCAAGGCAGCAGGTTTGGATGGTATTGCAGTGGAATTGATTAAAAAAGGGGGTGACTGTATTGTTGACTGGTTGGTAAGGTTATTTAATGTATGTATGACTCATGGTGAGGTGCCTGAGGATTGGCGGAATGCGTGCATAGTGCCATTGTACAAAGGCAAAGGGGATAAGAGTGAGTGCTCAAATTACAGAGGTATAAGTTTGTTGAGTATTCCTGGTAAATTATATGGGAGGGTATTGATTGAGAGGGTGAAGGCATGTACAGAGCATCAGATTGGGGAAGAGCAGTGTGGTTTCAGAAGTGGTAGAGGATGTGTGGATCAGGTGTTTGCTTTGAAGAATGTATGTGAGAAATACTTAGAAAAGCAAATGGATTTGTATGTAGCATTTATGGATCTGGAGAAGGCATATGATAGAGTTGATAGAGATGCTCTGTGGAAGGTATTAAGAATATATGGTGTGGGAGGAAAGTTGTTAGAAGCAGTGAAAAGTTTTTATCGAGGATGTAAGGCATGTGTACGTGTAGGAAGAGAGGAAAGTGATTGGTTCTCAGTGAATGTAGGTTTGCGGCAGGGGTGTGTGATGTCTCCATGGTTGTTTAATTTGTTTATGGATGGGGTTGTTAGGGAGGTAAATGCAAGAGTTTTGGAAAGAGGGGCAAGTATGAAGTCTGTTGGGGATGAGAGAGCTTGGGAAGTGAGTCAGTTGTTGTTCGCTGATGATACAGCGCTGGTGGCTGATTCATGTGAGAAACTGCAGAAGCTGGTGACTGAGTTTGGTAAAGTGTGTGGAAGAAGAAAGTTAAGAGTAAATGTGAATAAGAGCAAGGTTATTAGGTACAGTAGGGTTGAGGGTCAAGTCAATTGGGAGGTGAGTTTGAATGGAGAAAAACTGGAGGAAGTGAAGTGTTTTAGATATCTGGGAGTGGATCTGGCAGCGGATGGAACCATGGAAGCGGAAGTGGATCATAGGGTGGGGGAGGGGGCGAAAATTCTGGGGGCCTTGAAGAATGTGTGGAAGTCGAGAACATTATCTCGGAAAGCAAAAATGGGTATGTTTGAAGGAATAGTGGTTCCAACAATGTTGTATGGTTGCGAGGCGTGGGCTATGGATAGAGTTGTGCGCAGGAGGATGGATGTGCTGGAAATGAGATGTTTGAGGACAATGTGTGGTGTGAGGTGGTTTGATCGAGTGAGTAACGTAAGGGTAAGAGAGATGTGTGGAAATAAAAAGAGCGTGGTTGAGAGAGCAGAAGAGGGTGTTTTGAAGTGGTTTGGGCACATGGAGAGGATGAGTGAGGAAAGATTGACCAAGAGGATATATGTGTCGGAGGTGGAGGGAGCAAGGAGAAGAGGGAGACCAAATTGGAGGTGGAAAGATGGAGTGAAAAAGATTTTGTGTGATCGGGGCCTGAACATGCAGGAGGGTGAAAGGAGGGCAAGGAATAGAGTGAATTGGAGCGATGTGGTATACCGGGGTTGACGTGCTGTCAGTGGATTGAATCAAGGCATGTGAAGCGTCTGGGGTAAACCATGGAAAGCTGTGTAGGTATGTATATTTGCGTGTGTGGACGTATGTATATACATGTATATGGGGGGGGGGGGTTGAGCCATTTCTTTCGTCTGTTTCCTTGCGCTACCTCGCAAACGCGGGAGACAGCGACAAAGTATAAAAAAAAATATATATATATATATATATATATATATATATATATATATATATATATATATATATATATATATATTACTCTTTTATTTCTTTATTATACTTTGTCGCTGTCTCCCGCCTTAGCGAGGTAGCCCAAGGAAACAGACTAAAGACTGGCCCAACCCACCCACATACACATAAACGCCCACACACGCACATATACATACCTATACAATTCAACGTATACATACATATACATTCACAGACATATACATATATACCCATGTACATATTCATACATGCAACCTTCATCCATTCTTTCCGTCACCCCGGCACACATGAAATGGCACCCCCTCCCCCCGCGTGCGCCCGAGGTAGCGCTAGGAAAAGACAACAAAGGTCACATTCGTTCACACTCAGTCTCTAGTTGTTATGTGTAATGCACCGAAACCACAGCTCCCTTTCCACATCCAGATCCCACAAAACTTTCCATACTTTACCCCAGACGCTTCAAATGCCCTGGTTCAATCCATTGCCAGCACGTCGACCCTGGTATACCTCATCGTTGCAATTCATTCTGTTCCTTGCACGCCTTTCACCCTCCTGTAATATTATATATATATATATATATATATATATATATATATATATATATATATATATATATATATATATATATATATATATATATATATATATATATATATTCTATAGATAGTGAGAAAGTATGAACGAAAAAGGATAATGTAGAAGTCAAGGAGACAAAATACCCTCAATGAATAATGATCCACCAAATTTACCCATGTGCCTTCTAATTCTCAAATTTAATCTGTACTTAAGATGGCTTTTAACAATCACTGTAAAGTAGCAATATATTTTGTCATAACCACAGTCCTCCATGATATATTTCATTGTCTAAACGCTTTTGTTTCACCTTCACAAGGTAGCGTCATAAGCAGACGAATGAGCTTCCGAGGAAAAGGCCTTTGCTCTTTTTATAATGTATTGACACAGGTAGGAAAGGCTTCCAGTCCCTCGCTGCCATCCATCTTATTCACCTTCTCCGACGCGCAGGAGATACGTGAGTAGTATTCTTTCTACCCTATCCATAGGTATGATATTTTTTCTTTAGTTTTATCGGACTATACCATGAAAAATACAGAACTTTACACTTTATAAAATTTTCCGATATAAAGTTGAATTCCTACAGACAGCACGGCGCTCAAGAAGGCAACATTAGGAATGATACTAGACATGAGAACAAATATAAATTGCTTCTTGTGCTATTAGTATGAGATCCTCAACGTCATATCGCTTCACAACGAATTAAAAAGAACTGCAGACACACAGGCATTCACACCTGTCGAGACAGAGGACCCGCAATGGCTTTGTTCAGTCGTGTTGCATGATCAAAGGCTCGTCACTCACACCCTCTACCAACACTTCCTCTGAAGCTATGAGATCCGTTTGCATTAGCAATTTCTCAACTTATACCTAGTACTCCTGGCTCCATCTTAGCCTTGCCATACTGTCCTAAAGTACTATAATGATTATACGATTATGGTCTGATTAATCCTACTCCTAAAAGATCTACCACCCATTCTATACTCCTGGTTTCATTACAGCCAACTCCCCTCTACTTGCTCTGAACCTTAGAGCTCCCCTGTCGCCCACAACGTCCACCCTGACATTGCACTTGCCAATGACCATGTCTCTTACAAGCCCAGCTCAGTAATGGCACCTGCTGACTGCCCTCACCCTTCCATTAAGCCAGCTGCACGACCATCTGCTGGTCCCTCTGTACGTCCAACTTCATCAGCTCTCTATTTACCTTACTCTTTTTCTCATATCGTCTTTTCTCTCTATGCCAGCCAATGGATCCTGTGTTCCAGGCAATCCCGGGGAATTATTGATTGTTCCAACACCAGTCTTCTCTTTCCACCTCCTCTGGAGATCTGACAGTCCTTCCCACATACAGTTATATCCACCTACTCGTTCAACCAAGTCCTTCTTGATAATCAACTACGGCGAGCAGAAACTCCGGCAGGATTTCTCTATTGTCTTTCTTTTGGTCTTTCAGAGTTTTCATTCTTCGCAAGATAGCCCGGGATTCTGTAGTAAATCTAAAACATTAAAACCCTCAGCACTTTCTCCATTATATTCCATGCTAAACACCTTTACGGCTTTCAGTCCTTCCAAATAGCTGAAGATCTCTTAAAAATTACAATGTCTTGGTCCTCTCCCGTTGGTTAGACCATGATATTTTCTTCCTGCATACAGCACTCTGTTACATACATTATCTCCCCATCAAATGTGGTCACATATATTCTACATTATGTTCTATACTCTGATCCACCAATACTTCTCACGTTATGTGTCGTGAACACTTCCATCTCCCTGATCGATTATGCCGGGAGGCTCTCTCCTTTGTCAGCCTCCCTTCAGTTACTCTTTCTCTCTCTCTCTCTCTCTCTCTCTCTCTCTCTCTCTCTCTCTCTCTCTCTCTCTCTCTCTCTCTCTCTCTCTCTCTCTCTCTCTCTCTCTCTCTCTCTCTCTACCAACTGAGCAATCGATGCCGTATCCTCCTCGCCTCTGTCTTTGACCCTGCATCAAACACAGACCATCCGTACTCAACTAGTTTGCTGTGTTCCTTCCCTCGTGTTAACTCGCCTGCGTGGCACACACTCCACTGTTATGTTGTGACACACGCTGATCACTTCCCATCCTGGTAACAATGCCGTAAACAACTAATGCATTACAACCATTTGCGAGAATCTCTCGCTAAATCGAGTTACTCTATAACACATTCCATATTATCATATTTCATTCAACTTTACATGTTTTATGTAAATGCCAGGGACGGTGCTTCACTTTGTAAGTAGAATTTGAAGACAGTATCGCACGCGTGCTTCACTTTATAAGTATAATTTGAAAGTTGTATCACACGCCTGCTTTACTTTACAATTAGAACTGGAAAGCAAGATCACATGCCTGCTTAACTTTAAAAGTAAAATTTTGAAAGTGGTACCACGCGCCTGTTTCACTTTATAATTAGAATTTGAAAGTGGTATCACACGCTTGCTTCACGTCATGAGTAGAATTGGAAAACTGTATCGCACGTCTGGTGCAGAACTATCGAATTTCATACACACCTTGGACACACGATTGACCTTATGGCTTTCTCCTTCCCTCAGCTTTTTGGCCTCATAAAGGCATGATATTGTTGGCTATATCCACTACACTCGTATAATGAAACTCATTCTTAACAGTTAGATACAAATTAATGGCGGCCATCACGGGTATCAATACAGACACACTCTTATTTTTCTCCAGTGTTGAGAAGCATCATGATCAAGACATCTGTATCCGTGTAGTTTGCTGAAAGGAATTGAGTAACACGATCTGATCTGGAGAAGTGTATGTTGTGCGGAGATGATAGGTCTCCTAAAAGACGAGACATCCTTGTCTAATCTCTACGGTGTCTAACAACTGATTCAAGGGGTTTCTAGCACTGACGCCATCCGGAACATCTGCAGGATCAGTTAGAGCACAAGAGGTGGATTATCAGGTACAGACATAACTAATAATACGCTGAGACATATTCAGAACGATTATACATCAGCTGAGAACGATTATCTCTTTCAATATCGGTGTGTTATCAAACATACGTTATCAGACGTTATTAAACATAGGTTATCAGAAGATATGGTAACATGTGAGGGCAAATATCTCCCTAAGCGTTATTCATCGTATTCAAGAAGCCATGAAACAAAAGAAGATAAAGTAACGAACAAAATGGGAGTCACAGGCGATTTATTTGGAGGAGATTCTTAAATGGGTATAGTGCAGTGGTACTGATGTCCGTACTTCGACCGTTCATGCTGGTACAGGTGTATACATCTGTATTAACACTAAGATCATACATAGAATTATGTAGCGTTTGGACCAGACCAGATACCGCTACCGTTCAAGGAGGCGGATTCTGTTCTTTGATTTTTGTATAGGTAACGTAACCATAAACGACGCTATAGATGAGATGACCATGGGTGAGGGGGAAGCTCTCTAGCATATGTCATTTACTGGAAGTCCTCACTCACTGAGGCGCAAGACGCGGTCGTGGAATATTCAGAAATTACTCATGCTGAAATAACAGTCACTACCACCTGGCGTCTGTGCATTCTTATTACTCGTAAATCTATGACATGATTATCCATTTATTGTTGTAAGAAAATATGGTGTAGGGGTTAACTTTATGATCAAAGGCACTAACGTGATATTATTTTCACTTATTGTTTGCTAGGATTTGATACACAGCGATTCGAATCTAACCAATATTGTCAGATGAAACGTTCTTTTATTGTTAGTTTTTGTCTTTCATTACATAAGTATTAATATAAGAACGAACAGAAATAATCAATGTATTCAGATGTCATCACATGTAGTGTCAAATAGCCTGAGAAAAAAATTAAAGAGCACCAACGAGGAGATATATGGTATTCTCATTGTACTGAAAACAGAATCTTTTCGTTATTGGATCTATGATATAAAAGTATGATAGTGTTATTGAACTGATAACAAAACAGCTGCATCTTGCCATGAACAAATCATTTGTATGCATAAGATATGAGAGATTTTATCACCAGGATTGACTAAATGTTAATAATTCTAAGTATGATCATTTTTTGTTTGACACGGAAGATATGAAGCTGAAAAGTGGAAGGTAAATATACGTGACAAGTGATTACTTTTAGCATCTTGATCATAATAATCTCTCTTTGTTGATATGAAACCAGATAAGCAGATTACAAAAGCAATGGAAACTACGAGCAAAATTCTTGAATGCTGTGTTCAGTCTTGGTCACCCTACCAAAAAAAAAAATGCCAGACATAATGTTGAGTGTAGCGTCGAGCTAACAACATGATTTCCGAGCTGAGAAACAAATCCTGTGACAGACTATTAAACGATCTGAATGTATTTTGCCCAGAGAAGAGAAGATTTAGATGTAATTTAACACAAGCATTCAAAAATATGAAAGGCTTTGATGATTTTGATCTCTCAAGCTACTTAAGATTTGACTCGTCTCATTTCACTCGAAGTAATGCATAAAATAACTCGTGTGCAACGTTTCACCTCAATAAGGCGAAATAATTTCCCTCCAGGAATATTGTTAACAAATGGAAGGATCTGCCAGTCACATTAGCTGAAAGCAATACTACAGACACGTTTAAGAATAACTTTTATAAATATCTCGCTTAAAAGCCACCAAGACTTACATCATTTGAACGTACTTAGTCACACTGACAATTTGCAGGGCGTTTTCTTTGAATACTGTGTATGCTTTCCGACTTTTACCACACTGATATCTAGGGTATCTGATATTTTCACTATCACAGATAGCCTCGAAAGGATCCAATGGTCTGTTGCTATTTGACTTCCTTTGTATTCCTTTAGGTTCTGAAACAATTATGTAGGTACAACCTTACCCTCTCTTGAATGGCTAAAGGCCTCTTGGTATGTGATATTGTTTTCCTCCGCCTCAGAAAACCCAACCTAATATACTGTGCCCTGCGAAGGCACTGACTGTGTCGCATCCTGTGAAGGCGTCCAACCCAATTGGGACATCACAGACACTGTTGCCAAGTGCTCTAACAAACTTGTGATGTCAGAGTATTGTGTTGTTCAATTTACTGCCTCACATCTCTGATACAGTGAACACTGGCTATTCTTGGAGGCGTTAAGATACAACACAAGTACATCTGATTCATCGACAAAGATGATTGCAGCCTGGTAGCCAGACGTATGTGTTCGTGGAAGTATGAGAGAGTCGGCTTCTACCTGCGTTCAGTGCAGCTCAATAAATTCCCACAAGTTGTTCCTTTATGATTTTGCAACAAATATCATCACATGTTACACAGAATAACTTGTCTTTCACCGTCATCCTACGTTTAGGATTTTTTCCACTCTTCTACCAAGATCTTGATGAAATTAGATTTGCTGCATGATTTGGAGAGAAGTTCCCTCCTCCCCTGACTGATGTGTTGTAGAACTACATTCCTGAATTGGATAGATGTATCAGCCCCTCCTTTACATCTAGCATCAGTCGTGGATGTTTTATGATAAACTTCAAACACCAGAACTTCTTATCTCTGGGTTCCTTCATGAAGTTCCGTTGTCAGCAGATATTCAGCCAAACGTTTTTTCTTTATTCATTTTTCGAATCAGATTCATCCCCTCAATGTTTGTCGTTGAAGGTTATGGAATTTCTTCTCCAGCAGTATCCAGTTCTCTTGGAATAGATGCTTTATCGGTTTTTCGCAGACCTAATACCACTGGCAAGTGCAGAGGGCAATGGTCCGTTGAGATGAAAGAGTACTTCACTCCTTTCTGACTCACGACTCTGAGCACCAATTATCCTATGTCCAAGGAGGCCTTTGCTCGCTTTCAGAACAGCTGGTTTACTTTGCGCACAGCTGTTTGGTGTCTTCTCAATGATAGAGAATGTTTTCAAATTCTTTTTCATTATCGTGTCACAGAAATCTGCAGCTGGTGGATTTGTTTAACGGTGTGCCATTTAGAAATGTTCGTAAGCATCCTACGATATTGTGTGGGCTTTGAGGAGGTCACCTGGAACATCAAGGGGAACACCAACAGCAATTGACGAGTTGACAAGTTCTGTGTAATCTGGACTGAGTGGGTTTAGCCAGCTGGTCTCCTAGAGGTCAACCAAGGATTTGATGTATGCTTCATCTCTCGGCTACCTGAGGTACACGCTACATTACTCAGGTGTCAGACGGGATCTAATGAAAGCCTCTAGGTTGAGGCTCAGTCTCTTTCTTCGTATTAGAGTCCGTGTGTCTGTCCTCTGATTAAGAGGGATTCGTCCAAATGGCTTGTTGCTGTCAAGATGAACTAACAAGCCACTTTCTATGAAATACCCATGGACATCTGCATGACAGATGCAAAGCCGAGACATCTGTTTATTTTGACAGGACAAAACATGTGTACGTTTCGCCTTGTCAACACTATGGGATCATCTTTCTAATGGATGCAAAAGGCAACGTCCATCTTTCTTTTCTGGATGTTTGAGTCAGTCCCATCATGAATTCCATCATGTCAAGGTATGACATTTAGAAAGTTACAAGGAGATTGTGGTCAGCCATTCTTGAAAATAGGTCAGAGACGAGAGGACAGTAGCCTCCTGAACTAAGTTTGAGATGCTCTGATGCTCTAAAACATGAGTACATACATCAATGATTGCTCATCTATAGCTAACTTCTGAAGGTCACATCAGACACCCAAGGTGCACGTATGACCAAAGATAAACACGAACCAGTGTATATGTGTCATCTGATATGAACGGAATAGAAAAAAAATATACCAGGAGGAGGTTTGTTAGGCGATAAGGTATAATCTTGAATGGACTCGGATGGAAACGGTAAAGGCTGGTGTCCCCCAAGAAAAACCCTTAACGTTTTTCAGCCATCAGTGGCTGAACCCATTACTTTAACAACATTTGATCAGGGATGGAAGTCTGTGATCCACCGAGAAAGTATCATATTTGATGAAGAGATTTATTGCAGACTCGGAGTAGTGCATCTGTGGGCAAAACAAGAAAGCACTCACTTGAAGGTCCATACCGTACAACAGTTATGCACGACAATGAAGACGATAAAGTCGACTTAGTTATATAACGCAAACGGAAATACAAAAACATTATTCCAATAATCACCATTCCCTTAAAGAATTCATGTGCGTAAGTTTGGATTTCAGTTCTAAGTAATAGTATCCAATTCATGATCTATGAAATAGCTATATCCTACGCACCAAAACAGCGACAACCTCTTGGAATAATGTGAGATTGATGGCGTGCTGTGCATTGTGCAGAGGACGGAATTTCCAACCTATTTTCGCCAAAAGGACGAAGGTAAGATTGCAAGAAAAGGCAGCGGGTGTTAACGATAGTAGTCCTGCGACTCAGTTCAAAATGTACATAGAATGTAAATATACTGTGGTAGTGAGACATTTGAGACTATTTCTCGATGTGTGGTTGTACAAATTGACGTGTGATTTCGTCAACAGAGGTTGAGATAGAAATGCGTAAGTCTTGATGTGTACCTTGATTTTATTCATATCACATTTGAAGACAGTGATATACAAAGTTCGGTCCATCCACAGTGAAAATAGAATTTCAAACCAGAATTCTCCTGCAGTGCGTAGGTAGAGCACTGCAGAGATTGATCCTTTCTGTACGTTAGACTTTAACATCAAGTCAATCGGAGCGTTCGTAAATATAATCTCAAGCTCTTTAATTTCGGTGTGAAATGGTTTCCCAACGGAAACAACAGAGGAGGAAACGTTCACAGCGTTATTTGGATTCAGCCGGAAAAAAAAAAAGAAATACCTCACTGTTGGTTCTGTAACACTGTATCGATGAAACATTTCTCTGGATGCGAGATGAGCTGCTTCATCGTGGCCATCAAAAATCAGAGATCATCCTAAATCTTACCAACAGTTTCAATAAGTATTTCACATTATGTAAGTACGAAAATAATTCCTCTCTCACATCTGAGAGCCATAAACTCATTCTATATTTAAACGCACTGACTGAACTGATCATTTGAATTATATGCCTATCTTTACATGAAGCTTCTGGTTCAAAATGTCCAGCTTTGAGTTACATACGTAGAATAAAGAAAAAAGATACGTTTAAGCAAAACCTTTTCCTGAAATTGAGTTTATTTCTATATGGTCTTGATGAACTACTTCATCGCTTCTATTCAGCAATCTTCCTTTACTGAGTCATCTATGGTCATTGTACGATATGAAATCTTCATGAACGGTGTCCATATTTTCCCATAAGTATCTTAGAAAGTCAGTGTTCCAGCCGTCATGGGAGATGATTATCCTAACTACAACATTTCCGATATTTTGGAATGGAAAAGCTTTTGCCTGCAAGGCTTCCCTAATGCATAGTGCGTCGTTATGTGATGAAGTGGAGGGGGACAGATAGATCTCTTTCTTACACAGGACAATGGACCCAGCTCATGCAATCTATCACTGAGGATGGCCCTTCCGTAGTAAAAGATGCAATCATCAGCAGAGGGACATCACCATCCGTAGCATTAATTTCAGTGTCCGGTGAGGTCATTAAACCCTCGCTCGTCACTCCGTAGGCAATATTTTCAGTCACTTTTCATAAGGGGATGAATACTGAACACCGTCATAATCATTACTGCCATCTACGCAGTGGACGAGGTCTCCGTTGACTGAAAAAATCGCAATGAACACCAGAGACATTTTTGTTACCTATTGTTCAACTGATTAGCATACTGTTTGATTAAGTCTCCCTCTCCTCTCCGGGTTACCAAAGAGATAATGAGTTGTTGATGACGTGATTTCTGAATTATCAGCCAGGCCTTCAGAAAGAGAGCCAGCAACTCTCTGTATTCAAGTTTCAGTATGGGTTTTGTAAAACCCGATTACTGAAATACTAACTTTGTTTTCAGATCATCCACTTCATTCCTCGAACTAATTGAGGTATTACTGGTAAAATTAATCATTATTTTGCTTTATAATCTGTTTGGAAGTGCATCTCAACAATATCTTTTTTATTCGGCAGCGCAAAACCAGCAATGTTCATATTTCCCATCGATGAAACACAACTACATTTCCCATACATTGTTAAAATGTTACGTTTTCTGTTACACTCTTGGACCACTTGTGTTCCCATTAAAGAAGCCCTCACACAGTCAAGCTCGCTCCAGTGTGATATAATTTCATTCGACCGACGACCCTATGGCTCACCACTGACCAAACAGTGTCACACCAGCATTAAGTCTACAGGGCCTTCCATAAGAGTAAGTTGCGAAACAGTTGAATTTCCTGTTATCCTATCAAACTCCTGCAGCTGGAGAAAAAAAGCCTCGATATTAACCAGAAGGATGAGAAATCTAAGATTTGGTAGTCTGTGTCGGTCACCTTCTCAACAAAGGAACGCTTAACGTATGCAGGACCACTTCGCCAGAGACATACCGGCCCTGACATCACCTATTTACCAGCATTGCCATGCTAGTACAGGAATGTGAAGTCGCCAGACGGCTACGCAAGCCTCAAAGTAAAACGCCTTACCATGATATCTTGAACAGAGTTTTACCCCGAGAGACCCAAATCCCTCTACACCACCATGAACACCTCCCTCGTCATTCATATTGGCCAACTGACTGTATAACTTAATATATATCTCCTCAATACCGAAGTAAACCAACCCACAATCAGCACGTTGCGACCCAATGCCATCAACCAAATTCTCAGCTTCCTATGTAAACGTTTGGTATTTAATTGGAATTACACAGACATTGTAAGTTTCGCTAATTCTCAGCACTCTGGTAATACGAAAACCTCCTTCACCTACCAATGGCTCGTCAGCTTTTAAGACCAAATTCAAGGCAGGTAGTTTGACTCAGTACCTCTGTGACACCACCTTCACAATTTCACGAAAGAGTTTTGCTCTCGTTAACCTTAACACGGTCATGGTAAAGTCATCAATACTGGGTTTGCGGAGAATTCTCTTTCTATGACTTATAAGCTTCCCTATAGATAATTGCCTGGTTATTAAGCTTCCGAGGAGTCATCTCGACCTTCCAGTCCTTCATCTGTGGCGTCCCACAGGGCAACGTACCCTCACTGTGCTCCCTCATCCTCACAAATGGTGCCCTGAGGGTTGAACCTACTCTTCGGAAGTGCGTTGACGACTCCTCTTAGTGTTAACGTTGACAAAAGCTTACCCGAAAACACAACCTTCCAGAGCTCCGCTCACAACCTCCAGAGCTTAGCTACCGACGACCACGTTAGCGTTAACAAAAGTTAACCCAAAGATATACTCATCAGTCTCGTCTCCCATCACGTTCCAATACTAACTGTTTGCGTCGCAGCCCAGTCCACTAAACATATTGGTGTCGCTCTAGATGATGAACTGAGTTGGATCACTTCAACTCCATCTTCAAATCCTCCAGATATCGTGTCTGAATTCTCCGTAGCCTGCGTTTCCCCTGCTCCTGAACTCATGAACATCTACGCAACTTTCATTTTTCCAAAACTCACCTTACCCGACTGGCCTTCTTTTATACTGACTAGTAAACAGACTTGCTTGGAAAAAGGTGCAGAGAGAGGCATACAAGATCATCTGAGATCCCTCTTACATCACCCATCAAAAACTAAACACACTAGTCCACCCCCCCAAACCCCCCGTTTCTGCCAACCGTCACTTGGAACTTATCCATCAGTTAGGTAGGAAGTTAGTCAAACTTTCCTTCATCTTTTACTGAGCAATGGATTGACTCTTGATATAATCGATTCAATTATTGTGAAGTTAAAAGATAGACTTCATGAGAAAGTGACGGCATGATTGATTAAGAGGTCCCCAGCATGGATACCAGAGGAACACAGAAAAGGTTGCATGACCAGTTAGCTGAAATTTGAGACGACCATAAACCGATCATGATGGGAGATTAGAACACAGCAATATTAGAGTTAAGAGAATCTCCTTCCAGCAGCTCTGGACGCAAACTCGACGTAAACTTGCTAGATAGTGACATAGCAATTCGTTGAGGAACGTACCCACGACTTGAATATATTAGATTCAGCTCCGGCTATAAACGATGACGTCATCGATAATGTCGTTTTAGGAGAAAAGTTTGGTAGAAGCGATCACAGACAAACCGCGTCTGAGGTGAGTTTCAATCCAGCTCGTAATGCTAGGTCAATACACTACTTTCATGAAAAAGTATTGAATTTCAGTCTTGTGAAATTTCATTAGTTATTGCCCTTGACAAGATAAGCTTGGATGATGCCTTAAATGAGATAGATATAGGCATAACTTGGAATGGTTTTAGCGGCGTGTTAAAAGTTGAAAAGGAGACGTGTTTCAGTTCGTAAGAAGCAGTCAGTCTTCTCGACCAAACCAAAATGGTACAGCAAAGAGATAAAGATCTGCTTGGTGTCCTCATGACACAGCCCAATACTCTCAGAGAACAGAAACTTGATTCAAGGCGATGAAGTCATGACAAAGATTTTGTATTTCATCTTTTAATCTTTTTCATCCAGGTGTTCCAGGTCCAGTCTCATTAATAGTGGAAGAAAACATACTGCTATACAATGACATACAAAATCAAGATACAAGATCAGCATTAAAAGGAAGGAAGAAAAAAGTCTGAGAACACTGATGAAAAGCAAAAATTAGATAGACCAGCCCTTGAATGATCTTTTGGATAGTTTACCTCGTACAGGGAAAGTTTTACATGGCTGCATGTTTATACCAATGACAAAGAAAAAAATGTCAAAGTCTTTTAGTTTATTTAAATCATCATTTGAGACAAGACTGTAAACAACCTAGAAGATCGCCTGTTAGTTAAAATTTACTGTATTGTTTTCGACAGTATCGATCACTTCTTAAAAATTTACTTCATTCATATCGATGATATAATGAACACGTGTAAGTACGGAAGATGATCGCCTTCACTTAGATTTATCTTAGAGAGCAAGCCATAGAGTCCGACATTACAGAATATAAGTACAGATTATAGATAGGGTTGCTTATGTCTAACATAAAGATATTTACCAGTCCGCCCAATATAACATATCACAGCTTTCACAAAAAATTCTGTAAACACAGCCCGCAGAATTTTATGGTTAGTTTTAGAATTAGATATTCTTTATAGTACTGTTATTGCTAAAGGCTACATTTACATTAAAGATTTAAGCAACCTAGAAAGTAATGCAGAATTATCACTAAAAGGGGGGAAACTAAAAGATTCTTGGTTTCAAGAGGAGGTTTGGGTTTAACTCTATAAAATGATTTCTTTGCTAACTTAAGAGACAAATCAATAAAAGATCTAGGATACTTTAACTTGGATCCAATATAATTTATCTTCTCGAACTCATCATCAATAAACTCTGGACTGTATATACGTAATTCCCTAAGGAACATCGACTGGAATGACAATGATTTAACTCTGTCATGTTGAACTAAGTAACAATGAATATAAGAACAAACATTGGTGGGATTTCTGTATATACTAAACTTTCAAATGTTTCTATCCCCATAACATGCTTCTATCCATGTGGATTATGCAATCTAAAAACGTTAACATACAATTATTTTCTCCTCCCAAAATAGATATGATAGAAGGTAATACATTCTTAAGTAGAGGGATAGATAATTGTAAATTCTCGTTTGTTGGACAAATACAAAGAACATCATCTACAGATCTAAACCAGATTGCCTTAGAGGGTATGATATCCCTCAGTAATTACGTTTCAAAGAATCTAATATAAAGATTGCTTAATACTGATGAAAGAGGGTTACCCATCACCATACCAAACTTCTGAGCACAATATTCACCATTAAATTAGAATACACAGTATCTATACACAAATTTATCAGTTCAGTAAACACAGAATTTGGAACGGGTAAATCACGATTATTCAAGACATCAACCAAATATTGTAACAGGTAGTCAATCTGGAACTTTTGTGAACATGGATGAAACATCAGAACTTATCAGTTTGAAACCAGTATCAACACGGACATTATTAAGCTTGTTGACTAAATCGGCATTGTCATGGTATCAGAATCAGACATATTACCAACTAGTGGGCTTGATAAAAGAAAAGAATCATTTTGATCATTTATGTGCGACTGAGTCCACTGAACTCACTATGGGCTGAAGAGTTTGCTCATGTTTTGATGAAAATCTTTTGATGATGGAATCGTCACCTTTCAACAATTTCACTTCTTTATCAAAGTGAGAATTAACTGCTTCTGTGGTATTTCTACTGAGTTTGAAGTATGTTGCGTCATCACATAAAAGATCATTCATTTTTGGCAAATAAATTAACTTGTCCATAATGACAATTGTATTAGCCTTCTCTGCTTTAGCTATATGTAGTTCACTAATTTTTCTTCAGATTGTAAATAGCACTGATGATTCTTTTTTGAACAATCTGGAGCAGCTATTTTTGACAAACTGTCTTTTCCAGTATCTATGACCTGGCACTTTTTAAAGGACAGGTTTTTCACTTCTTCCAGAATTCGTAAATCCTTTTCCTCGTCTATCCTTTTTTCCCCTTCCATTAACCTTCAAATAAGGCCCGGACTTGATGTGAACTTTTCCCCGTGACTGGAACCTACAACATAAAGAAAAAAAAATCACATCGAAATCGAGCCTCAAGACCTTCCATCCTTTGACTCCCTTGAAATCAATAGAGTTCTTGGATTCCTCCAAAACATCACCAAACCAAGTTTAGATAAAATCAGACGATGTGTTTTGCACTTATCCTGCGCAAACTAAATTATCGACGAACGGTCAGAAAAGCTAATCACTACAGCTTACCCGCAAACCTCGTTTGGCGAAGGCCTTATTGTCATTATAAGAGAAAATTGCTGTTGGCAGTTAAACCCCGTTCATGTTTCACCGTGATAAGCTTATCTGTTTGTTGGAACGACTTTGTGATATCTTTTTTATGCTACCGTAAGTGGGGCTCTAAAGAGACGAAAGGAAAAGAGAATAACATCCGATGAGAGCAACAAAAATGTTTCAAGGACGATATAAGTAACTGATGGTGTTTGCTGTGTCATTGTTCTGTGCAGCAAATACCGAATGTGAGAATCACTGAATATTTTGGCTAAAATCAATTCACCTTACTGCCTTTCTCAAGCCACATTGTACCAATACAGCAGATATTCAGTAAGATATCAGTGAATCAATCCAATAGACCAGTAGTGAAGTTCTTTTGTAAATTTGTTTAACACAGTAGACGCTTCCGAAATAGCTGTTTCCGTTGGGAAACTATTTCCGAGAGATGGAAAAACATAAGATATATTGAGCATTTAGAGTGCTCGATATCAAAACGCCTGACAAACAAGATTGGAATCTTCCACACAGATGAATAAAAGTTATTAGGATCTGCTACTCTGAAGATTAATTCTTATTGCGGACTGACCTGTCTCTGTGAGTATATTCTGGGTTGACCTATATCTGTGAGTATGTACCGGACTGACCTAAATCTGTGAGTGTCATCTCAAGTATGGAGAACACACAAACGAAGTGACCGGTCGACAGTAAAGGACTCCTACCCCAGTGACGGTTTGTGCACTGCCGCTTCTTCACACCCCATACATCATTTGAAAACAGTTGAATGAAATGCTGTCTCACGTCTTATGCTGCTACAGTCTGTCGTTAAGTATGATAGTCTGTGATTCTACATATACACATGTCGATCATCGTTCGTTAAGTCTGATAGTCTGATAGTCTGATAGTCGTTCAATTTATACCGTTTTTTTTCTTATAAAAGTGACAATCGTGCATTTCTGCAGCTTTAACTAAATCATCACTTGTCTTAGTGCTCATTACTGTCTCATTCAATTACCCAGTAACTATTTACTGTCAAAACGTTCGGAACTCGCGAGCTAGCGAACCCAGCAGGTTCTTTGGAAGACATTTCTTGTTTGGTATGTAGGACGCTGTCGATGTAGTGGGTAGGATTACTTCCCGTTGTGAGGTGAATGAATCGGCGCAGGAGTTGCTTCGTTTATTTTCAAGGGTTTGACACCTCTATATGGTTGAGTAAGACATAGGGAGAGTCCCACCTCATCGTACATTAGAAGTCTTCTTTAGTAGTGTGAAAGGAAGACGGTGTAGTAAATTGCTAAGATCGTGAGCTATGACAGCTGAACGCCAGGCAGGAACAACATGGTGATAAGAGACGTTGTGTTTGTCTGGTGATTTTGTAGCAATGCTGTGGCGGTAGGACGCTGTGGTAAAGTGCCAAGATATGTCACTATCGGCAGCTGAGGTGTTAGTGTTGATTTCCCTAGTGGATTTTGTGCTGTTGAAGTAACGATGTTGCGATAAAGGACTTTGGTCGAGTGCCAGGAACCGTCATCTCTTAAAGCGGGAGAAACACGTCTGATATTGAGATTCACTTTACAAGACTTAATGTTCACTCGTTAACCTGAAAGTGTCTGAATGATTGCTGATGAGCAACCACAGTATAATCATTGTTTTAATGACACCATTACCCAGTCCAGATTGCCTATCGTTTAACCTAACAGGTTTAGTATGTGTTTGTTTACGCTCAAAGACACCATAACTCTTTTACCCGGAGGATAAATTGCATTCAGTTCATTGTGTGGCAAAGACCAGATAATACTATAGATATTAATATGTTATCTCTTATGCAATATGGATATACCTCGCCAGAGAAGATATATTTCATACTGCTGAATGTGCTTTATGTGATATCATTTACATTTTTCTGTGTACCGTTACGCACATCTACGAAAAATTTCACAATTCTTCTATTTTACTTCCAAGTGAATTTTCCCTGACTCCACCATACATTCCCGTGATCTGTTACCAAGAAATGAATCTCCGAAGGAATGATAAAACCCAGAACTTACAGTCTCGATCATATTTCACGTCATTTGCTATGTGTTTCATGTATTTTTGTGGAGCTATGAAACATGGTATGAGAACTGTGAGGATGCATCTCAAGTGAAGATGATAACGCAGCTTTCTAGTTGTATATTTCTTGAAGGCTGCCGAGAGAAATGAGCAGTTGTCCACAGTCAGATCGTGAAGGTTATTTTTTTTTTGTGGCCATGAGTGAAGATGATATTCATTAATAACACCACATGAGTTAACTATATACCCTTGCATGATGTATGTCATCAGTTTTCACCAAGATTATTCTTCAGATTCCTATTTTTTGTGTGACATTAGAGGGAGCGAAACTAAGAATGTTCAAAGGTCTTCTTTAGCGGTGTTCATTATCTGGGATCAGTTGTAGCTTCTTAACAAAGCTGATAAGCAGGTGTTACTGAACTCCTCCTGCTCGAGGTTACAACTAAAGTTACAAGCCACCTCTGGCAAGGCTACAGGATTGCAAGCACAATCTCGTCAAAGAACATCTCACTCTAAAAAGAGTCTAACTTTCTCTGCCGCTGGAAGTAGCGCAGCTTTGGGCTGCATGAGCCTTTAGAAGGTCCTGAGTAACATCTATCACAGAAATTGATCCTGGGATGATCAGGAATAGATGAATAATGAAGTTGAGATGCATATGGCTCATTTCTATTTTTTTGTCCTCAAATCCGAAAGGGTTCCAAGTGCAGTAGGTAGAAATTATTTTTGACGTCACAGAATCTAAACGTTTATCAATAGTGTGCGGCAGGCGGAAATGACTGAAGATCAAGGACCGTTTTCCAGATAGTTTTATATCTTCAGTAGGTTGTAGTGCGCCAGTATTTTTTCTTTTTTTTTTTTCATCTTTGATGGATTCTTCCAGTGTATCTTGCACGGATATTGATTTGGTAGATGGGTCATAATTTTTGCACCCAAAAAATCACTTACCATCAGCAGTGAGAGGGGCAACTGACGCGTAAGGTCCAAGGGGAATGGATACCAAAAGAAGCGAGTTGGTCAGCTATGGCATAAATCTCCAGCATTGCTACTCCTTCTTGTATACTATCTGTGGGAGTGTTGCTTCTCCGTTGTTGCTGTCTACATCCATACATGTCATGTGTCAGGCATATGTAGAAGGTAGGCCATAACATCACTGGCACTGTATAAATACTGTATCTGCTGAAATCTAAACTGACCTGGATATTCTAAGATAAGCGTATCTTTCCCTCCATGGTATGAACCTAGGGCAGACACGCCCTGCAGATAACAGACATGATATCTGTACTGTTTGAGGGAAACCTTCTGTTACAATGATTTTGTTGAGCCAGTTTATTCTGATGGCAATTTATAAGCTCTGTATAAACATGTTATCGAGTTTGCTCTCTTTTTTCTCATCATGAGCATATGCTCCCTATCATTCATCATGAGCATATGCTTGCTATCATTCATCATGAGCATATGCTCCCTATCATTCATCATGAGCATATGCTTGCTGTCATTCATCATGAGTATATGCTTGCTATCTGATTTTCTCTTTATCTTTAATATCTATCAAAATTTTTCTTTTTCTACTTACACACTTGGATTCGAGCTCCACCGCTGACTTCATTTTCCTAGAAATCTTTTCCAGAAGTATTTCAAATTTTGTTGAATATAAACTTGAAAATTCATCAAACACTTCGTTGAAATATTTTCATAAAGGAGTGACGCTTAGAAGACATCCTAGTTGCTACAGCATCTACACTGGAAATGAAATCAAAGTTATTTTACAGAGGCCAGTTCAGGGACAGGTCGTGCTCTGAAATTTAACATCTTGCTCAGATCAGCCTGCATGTGGGAAATCTTGTCTTCTCATGGAACGATGGAGGGCTGGGATACAAGGAGGACCTCAGGTTCAACCAATGAATAAATCAGAGTCACTTCAGTCACTCGAGGTTAACAGTCGACTGACGGAATACATGTGGACCAGTCTGGTGGAAAATATTTCCTCTTCTTTAACAGTGACGGGCTCTTCACTCGCTCGCGCGCGCGCGCGCACACACACACACACACACACACACACACACACACACACACACACACACACACACACACACACATATCTGTCTATCCATTTATATATATATATATATATATATATATATATATATATATATATATATATATATATATATATCTTCTTTCTTCTTTCAAACTATTCGCCATTTCCCGCATTAGCGAGGTAGCGTTAAGAACAGAGGACTGGGCCTTGAGGGAATACCCTCACCTGGCCCAATTCTCTGTTCCTTCTTTTGGAAAACTAAAAAAAAAACGAGAGGGGAGGATTTCCAGCCCCCCGCTCCCTCCCCTTTTAGTCGCCTTCTACGACACGCAGGGAATACGTGGGAAGTATTCTTTCTCCCCTATCCCCAGGGATAATATATATATATATATATATATATATATATATATATATATATATATATATATATATATATATATATATATATATATATATATATGACGTAAGGGGAGTGGGGGAGGAATGGGATGTATTTAGTGAAGCAGTGATGGCTTGTGCAAAAGATGCATGTGGCATGAGAAAGGTGGAAGGTGGGCAAATTAGAAAGGGTAGTAAGTGGTGGCATGAAGAAGTAAGATTGTTAGTGAAAGAGAAGAGAAAGGCATTTGGACGATCTTTGCATGGGAAATAGTGCAAATGACTGGGAGATGTATTTCCAAAATAAAGAGGCAAGAGATCAAGAGAAAGGTGCAAGAGGTGAAAAAGAGTGCAAATGAGGGTTGGGGTGAGAGAGTTTCATAGAATTTTAGGGAGAATAAAAAGATGTTTTGGAAGGAGGTAGATAAAGTGCGTAAGACAAGAAACAAATGGGAACTTCGGTGAAGGAGGCAAACAGGAAGATGATATCAAGTAGTGGTGAAGTGAGAGTACTTTGAAGGTTTGTTGAAAGTGTTTGATGATAGAGTGGTAGATATAGGGTGTTTTGGCCGAGTTGGTGTCCGAAGTGAGAGTGTCAGGGAGAATGATTTGGTAAAAAGAGAAGAGGCAGTGAAAGGTTTGCGGAAGATGAAAGCCGGCAAGGCGGCGTGTTTGGATGGTTTACACATATACATACCTATACATTTCAGCGTATACATACACATACATACACAGACATATACATATATACACATGTACATATTCATACTTGCTGCCTTCATCCATTCCCGTCGCCATTCCTCCACATATATATATATATATATATATATATATATATATATATATATATATATATATATATATATATATATATATATATATATATATATATATATATATATATATATATGTATATAATTTGGCCAGGGCCCGAACATGCAGGAGGTTGAAAAGCGTGCATGGGATAGAGTTAATCTGGAGTGTTGTGGTACAGAGGGGGCGACGTGCTGTCAAAGAACTGAACAAGGGCTTAGGAAGAAGCGAGAGGTAACTATGAAAAGGTCTGTTGGGCTTGGTCGTGGACAGGAGGCTGTGATTTTAGTGCATTATAGATGACATCGGACAATGGATGTGAGCGAATGAAGCTTTTCTTCGACAGCTCTTGAAGGTACGAATCTAATGTGGGAAACGACGAACAAGTATGAAAAAAAAAAAATCTGTTCACCTAAACTTAACTTTCCTGCCTGCCCCTGGGGGTGCCTTATATGGGATTCCCACAGCCCCTCACAAAACTATTCACGTCCACCGGGTAGGTAAACTAGTCATGAAGTGCTACTGTGTTTGACTCAGTGGAATGAGTGAAGAAGAATCGAGGTGCAGGTGTTCAGTGTGGAAGAGTCTTCTAGGTCATGAGGGAATCTTGTAATAAGATGAAACGGTATTTGTAATGAGAAAGACGCATTTGGTGTCCAAAATGTAGACGAGAAATTATGTATATGTTTCTGAGGAGTTTGATTTCAGAAGGGTGCACATCTGCTGGAGCGAGATTTAAGATTAGATTAAGGAGGGGACGGGTGTTTTGTGCTCGTCAAGTTATTAGTGTGTTGGGGAGGGAGGGATATCCAAGTTATAGTCTGTTAGAGAGTGAGGTCAGGGTACGCTTTGTCTTACTGCATGGGGATATATATATATATATATATATATATATATATATATATATATATATATATATATATATATATATATATATATATATATATATATATATATATATTATCCCTAGGGATAGGGGAGAAAGAATATATATATATATATATATATATATATATATATATACATAGAGAGAGAGAGAGAGAGAGAGAGAGAGAGAGAGAGAGAGAGAGAGAGAGAGAGTTTACATGTTTGTGGATATACGTACAAATACCTGAAGTACATATGGAATTCTTTAACTGTAAAACCATGGTCCCCTGAGCATGATGTTGCATAGAATAATGAAATATTCCGATGACTTACGCAAACTGATACCATTCTGCACAACATGTCGCGAAATAACCATTATACATATGGACGTAACTGGGATGAATAATAACATATCCAGCATGAACATACACGTTGAACACGATGCCACTCCAGTGAACTTTGGGGAAAATAAAAAATTCTATAGAAATTAAAATCGAGAGCTTCTGAAGTAGTAGACTATCAAAAAGCTTGCCTCATTTACCTGCTTAATGACATCCTTTAAGTAAGTTGATTAGATGAAAATTTCTTTTTCAGCTTTAGTTCGTTCAACACTACCGAGCACGGACGAAACTCACGAGTGAAAGAAATACTCATTATGGTTTTTAATCTTGCTCTTCAAAAGGTAATGATGTTACTAATGAGATCTGCCTCTGGTGCTTAATTACTGGTATCATGTTACTATATAATCTCATTGGGAGTAACTGCTATGGGGAAAAAACTATGTGGCTTTTTATTGACTTAATGTGAAAAGTCGAAGGTGAAACAAATTCAGTCTTCTAGTAGCTTTCTAAAATATCACGATATATATATATATATATATATATATATATATATATATATATATATATATATATATATATATATATATATATATATATATCCATCCTCTGCCAGATCCACTCCCAGATATCTAAAACACTTTACTTCCTCCAGTTTTTCTCCATTCAAACTTACTTCCCAGTTGACTTGACCCTCAACCCTACTGTACCTAATAACCTTGCTCTTATTCACATTTATTCTTAACTGTCTTCTTTCACACACTTTACCAAACTCAGTCACCAGCTTCTGCAGTTTCTCACATGAATCAGCCACCAGCACTGTATCATCAGCGAACTACAAATGACTCACTTCCCAAGCTCTCTCATCCCCAACAGACTGAATACTTGCCCCTCTTTCCAATACTCTTGCATTCACCTCCCTAACAACCCCATCCATAAACAAATTAAACAACCATAGAGACATCACACACCCCTGCCGCAAACCTACATTCACTGAGAACCAATCACTTTCCTCTCTTCCTACACGTACACATGCCTTACATCCTCGATAAAAAAAAATATATATATATATAAATATTTCTTTTTTTATACATATTCGCCATTTCCCGCGTTAGCGAGGTAGCGTTAAGAACAGAGGACTGAGCCTTAGACGAAGTATCCTCATTTGGCCCCCCCTTCTCTGTTCCTTTTTTTTTTTAAAAAGTAAAACGGGAGGAGAGGATTTCCAGCCCCTCGCTCCCTCCCCTTTTAGACGTCTTCTACAACAAGCAGAGAATACGTGGGAAGTATTGTTTCTCCCCTATCCCCAGGAATATATATATATATATATATATATATATATATATATATATATATATATATATATATATATATATATATATATATATATATATATATAACAGCAGAGTTGTGTACTGGAAATGTGCTGGTGAATACCCGGTTCAAAAAGAAGCGCAAACAAAATTATCCGTGGATGATTCAGAAAGATGGGAAGAAGGCATTACATGCTAACTGATAGGCAGGCAAAAGAGGGACTCTTGTATATGAATATGCTGAGATGGTGAGATGGATGAAGATTTGTAAGGGTTTTCGGAAAAGCGGAAATAATTTGAGTGAAAGGAAGGTGGTGAAAGTAAGTGAGCTTGGAAGAAAGACTTGTGTAAACAAATATCAGGAAAAAATTATGTGTAGAACGGCAGAAGGCGAGAGCAAACGAAGCTCCGGCAGTGGGTGAGCAGGAGTGGGTATTTAGTGAGGCAGTCTTGCATGCGCATATGGTACGCGGAGGTGGGTGGTGGGCAGGTGAGAAAGGGTAGAAAGTGGTTGCTAACAAAGAGAAAAGAGTGATGTATGGGCACCACTTACAAGTAAGGAGTGCAGATTATTGGGAAATATATCAGAAGATGCAGAGGGAAGTCAAGAGGATGGTGAAGGGTCTGAAAAGGAAGGTTAATGGGAAATGGGGTGAGTGAGTATCAACAAACTTGGAGAACAAGATTTTTGGAAGGAGGCTAACAGTGTGAGAAAGCTATTAGAACAAATGGGAGCACTGGTGAAGGGGCAAATGAGATCATTGGTAAAGGGGCAAATGGGAAAGTGGTAACAGGTAGTGATGAGGTGAACAGATGATGAAGTGCGTATTTGGGAGGATTTTTCAGTGTGCCTTATGTTAGGGTGGCAGATATAGGGTGCTTGGGTCGGGGAGATATGTTAAGTGGGAGAGTTATGGCAAGTGGTCTCTTGAATTCTGAATGAGTTGTGAAAGCCTTGCGTAAGATTAAAGGCGGTAAGGCAGCTGGAGTGAACGGTTTTGCAGCTCAATTCTTTGAGGAAGGAGATGACTGTTGTTGGTTAGTTTGTTAAGATTTTTATTGTTTAGTTAAGATTTTTACCACATGTTTGGATCATGGTGAGTTGCCCGAGGATTGGCGGAATGCACGTATAGTGCCACTGTACAAAAGGCAAGAGGACAAGGGTGAATGTTCGAATTGCAGTAGTAAAAGGTTTGTTGAATGTACCTGGCACGTTGCATGGAAAAGTGGTAACTCTGAGGCTACGTGAATGCGCAGAGCATCAGACTGAGCGGAAACAATAGGGTTTCAGGAAAGGTGGAGGATAAGATTCTGCATCAAATGTTACGAGTAAAAGTTAAGTGACATGGCACTGATGGGGGCTGCTCTTCAGTGGACAGGAAACTGGTTAACTAGCCGTAAACAAAGTTTAATGGTCAAACCTCAGAATGGTAAGGCGTAACAAGTGAACTCCCACAAGGCTTTGGGACCGGTTCTTTATATTTCATATATACATATATATTTGACAAGTGCAAAGTTTTCCATATCTTTAGCATAAACGAAGAGACAAGCTGCAGTATGGATTCTTTCGAACTGCAAAAGGTAAATGCAGGTAGTGCAGAGCAGCAGTGAAAAGGGCGAACAAAATTCTTGGATGCATAAGTAGGGACTTCAAGTGTAAGCCCAGGAAAAATCATCCTTACTTTTAACAATACATTGGCTCGTCCCCATCTTGAATACTGAATGGAGGAAGTGCAGCATCGACCTACCCAGATGATGCCGGGCTCAGAAACAAATCCTACGATATCAAAATGAATGACTTGAGTCTATTTAGCTTAGAAAAGAGAAGGTTGAGACGTAATCTAATACATACATTTGTCAAAATCATCAAATGCCTTGATAATCTTGATCTATCAAGCTACTGAAGACGTGCTTCGTCTGATTACACTCGTAGTAATGGATACAGATGTGTGGGCAAAGGTTTCACCTCCAATGAGGCGAAGTCCTTTTTCTTCAACAGGATTGATAACATCTGGAACGACTTGCTAAGTAGAGTGGTTGAAAGCAATACTAATAGATACGTTTAAGTCCACGACTTACATCATTTGCGTTCCCTTAACCACATAGACAACTGTGAATTATCTGTATGCCTTCAAACCTTTACCACGCTGTTATCACAATCACAAACAGCCTCAGTGGTCTGTTATCGTTTGAATTCCTTGTATTCCTCTGTACGGTAATAACAATAATAATAATAATAATAATAATAATAATAATAATAGTTATAATAATAATAATAATAATAATAATAATAATAATAATAATAATAATAATAATAGTAATAGTAATAATAATAATATTTTATAATAGAAATTGTAATAAATGACAGTTCTGATAACATTTCTGTACACTTCCAACATATAATGAAATAATAAAAGTACAAAATCTGAAAAGAAAGATAGATGAGGGTAATTAGGACACAGTTACCAGACTGACCTCTTCCACTTTCATCGGTTTTTCACAAATTAACGTTCGCCTGAAATTCAGGCGGTTGAGGAGATAAAACGAAAAAAACAAAGTGGCACTTGTGTAATCAATTCTCGTTTCACTTTCCGAAGACAAGATTTACGATTGATAAATCTTCAAGCATACTACGCCGTGAACATCGTCGAAGCACTAGTCACCAAAGAACAACTACGAAAACTCAAGTATCAGAACACGGTCAGACTGCGACAGCGACACGCCCCAGCAACCCGTAACAGCCAATAAGAGCGCAGCACTACATACATGTCTGCCATCTGGTTATTACCCAGCGTCTCATCCAGCTACGAGCAACCATTCCAGCCTCTCCACATGCTTGCTCCTGAAGTTAATAGGATGGATTCGAATCGACACATTGTGACAACCTTAGGAGATATCCTACACAACCTCCTCTCCCATAATAGAGATATTAGATAACTTGAAGAATTCAGAAGGACTCTAATTAGATGCCAGTGATCTGGTCATTCTAACAATATGTTTACAAGAGCTGCTACCAACATGCACAACATAGGGTGGGGGAGGGGGCGAAAATCCTGGGAGCCTTGAAGAATGTGTGTAAGTCGAGAACATTATCTCGGAAAGCAAAAATGGGTATGTTTGAAGGAATAGTGGTTCCAACAATGTTGTATGGTTGCGAGGCGTGGGCTATGGATAGAGTTGTGCGCAGGAGGATGGATGTGCTGGAAATGAGATGTTTGAGGACAATGTGTGGTGTGTGAGGTAGTTTGATCGAGTAAGTAATGTAAGGGTAAGAGAGATGTGTGGAAATAAAAAGAGCGTGGTTGAGAGAGCAGAAGAGGGTGTTTTGAAATGGTTTGGGCACATGGAGAGAATGAGTGAGGAAAGATTGACCAAGAGGATATATGTGTCGGAGGTGGAGGGAACGAGGAGAAGTGGGAGACCAAGTTGGAGGTGGAAAGATGGAATGAAAAAGATTTTGTGTGATCGGAGCCTGAACATGCAGGAGGGTGAAAGGCGGGCAAGGAATAGAGTGAATTGGATCGATGTGGTATACCGGGGTTGACGTGCTGTCAGTGGATTGAATCAGGGCATGTGAAGCGCCCGGGGTAAACCATGGAAAGTTGTGTGGGGCCTGGATGTGGAAAGGGAGCTGTGGTTTCGGGCATTATTGCATGACAGCTAGAGACTGAGTGTGAACGAATGGGGCCTTTGTTGTCTTTTCCTAGTGCTACCTCGCACACATGATGGGGGAGGGGGATGGTATTCCATGTGTGGCGAGGTGGCGATGGGAATGAATAAAGGCAGACAGTGTGAATTGTGTGCATGGGTATATATGTATGTGTCTGTGTGTGTATATATATGTGTACATTGAGATGTATAGGTATGTATATTTGCGTGTGTGGACGTGTATGTATATACATTGTGTATGGGGGTGGGTTGGGCCATTTCTTTCGTCTGTTTCCTTGCGCTACCTCGCAAACGCGGGAGACAGCGACAAAGCAAAAAAAAAAAAAAAAAAAAAAAAAAAATATATATATATATATATATATATATATATATATATATATATATATATATATACAGAGAGAGAGAGAGAGAGAGAGAGAGAGAGAGAGAGAGAGAGAGAGAGAGAGAGAGAGAGAGAGAGATTTTGAACAGTATAGATAATGGGCTTCTACTTTAAGTAGTGGTGAGGCGAGCCTGACAAGTGTATCCCTGACCCGTTAACGTGTAATGGATACAGTCCATCTATTCTTCTGACTTTGTATGAATATTTGATCTTACATCTTTTCTTTAACTGAATTCCAGTGACTGTGGAATATAAACCAACCTCTGTTGTTCATGATTTATGAGAAATTTCTTTAAAAGATTTTAGGGATATGTTTTCCTATTAAGGAAGGTGAATTATTCAAATGGTGATATAAAATAATTACTTCTCTTCTCTACCTTTCTGGTATAAGTAAATTTCAGTGCTAACAATCAGTTTCCTTTTGTAAAGTGAGACAACACAAGGAACTGAATGCCATAATTACAGCCATCTCATTTACGTTATTAACACGTCTCTCTTACCCTTTCATAACTTACTCGATCTAACCACCTCACACCACATATTGTCCTCAAACATTGCATTTCATATATATATATATATATATATATATATATATATATATATATATATATATATATATATATATATATATATATATATATATGCACACGAACAAAGTGCATAGGAACGCGCACCTTCATAGGACATACAAACCTCCAACAGTCAGGATCGAACCCTGGACCCCTGTGCAACAGGCGGGAGCGCTACCGCTAGGGTTCGATAGTATTCGAATAGTCATTTCCTTATTTGGGGCGATCATAGCGCTCGACCTCCTGATGGCTTGCGAATGCGTGTAGGTCAGCACCGCTAACCGGTACACCTCAGAGGTCAGCCTTCGCTTGCATCATGACTAGCCCCATCCCATTGCTCAGACTGAAGCCCCACATGTCCAGTTCGTCAGATTAGGTCCTCTGCTTACCCAACCCCGATGTATCGATACTTCGAGATCTCTGCCACAATGGTATGTGCGGTTTTCAACAGTTGGATGAATGTTGAATTTAGAACTTGCACCTACACCTCCATGGATGACAATGTCGTAAAGCATTTTTTCCTACGAGTTTCATTAAGACCTCAGGTTTTAACGTTCTGACATATACCATTGTGTTCTTTCCCTCGCAGCGTGGTATCCGGGCCGCCATTATGTTGGTTATGGGTACAATATTCTGTCAAATGCTCGTAGCTGGTCACACTCCACACCCCTGATGTGTCGTATGTGTGACACCCCCATGATAAACCAGGGAAGGTGGGTCCTTGATGTCTTCTCAGCTTCAAAGGTGGGGAGAACGTGTGTCGTCTCTATACCACTCGTCCCCTTAAATGACTGACGTTTGGAACAACCACGTTGGGATCAGAATCAGCGCGACAAGTCTCCTTAATGTCACGGTCGACAGTGGCAGGATAATTATGAAGGCACTGGAGGTCGTCGTCACCAGCACTCCACGAAAAACTGCCTCATTAATGTCACGCGCACATGAGTTGGGCGAAGGAAGGGGAGGGAAGAAATGTGTGTGAGTGAGCACGGGTGTGTGTGTGTGTGTGTGTGTGTGTGTGTGTGTGTGTTACGGGGAGAGAGTTCTAGATTCACGTTGCGTCTCTTTACCTCGTATAAACTTATGTATCATGTCTTTATTCCTATGTTAAGCCAGTACCCATTTATCGACAAGCCCCGAGGGAAGGATGAACACCTGGGTTAAGTGCAGGCTACTCTGGGGGACTAAGACGAGAAGGATGTTGTAGAGTGGATGAACACGGCGACATTAGGGAAGAAAAACTGTGGACGTGGTCAGTCTGGCAAGACTACAGTGCCCTAAATGCCTGGTATGGTTAAATATTTTGGAGGAAAGGTCAGGTTAGATAAGATTTCCCAGTTAAGAAAAAAAGAGAAGATTACTAAAACTCAGATTTCGATAAAAACAAGTTTGAATACTAGATTTTAGGAGAAAAAATGTGAACTACCAATAGGCTAGGAACAGACAGAGCGAGTGAGGAATTTGGGAAGGGAAATGGGCCACGTGAGATAAAGTTTCGAGAAGTGGAGTGCCTGGATGTGTGTGTGTGTGTGTGTGTGTGTGTGAGTGTGTGTGTGTGTGTGTGTGTGTGTGTGTGTGTGTGTGTGTGCCAGGCTCAGCCTCACTGACTCCTCTAATTGCTTCCGTGTGCTACTCTCTACGAACAGATTGTTTCCAGTAGTGGGTTGTCCACGAACGTGGGTATGAACGTTTCTCTACAAATTTTTTCTGTTCTATTTTTCATTGGTTTTTTTTCTTTTCCTCCTCGAGAATACAGTTTTATAAACCCTCGATGACAGAGTTCTAGTATGAAGAGTGTCGATACGTCTTCGAAAATATAACTACAATGTTTGCGACAGATGAACGACCCTGCATCAATATTCTTTTCATTACTTATACTACTAACACGGTGTATGGATGATGATCCTCCAGACTGGCATGGTTACGATCAACGTGTAGCAGAAGATATTCTGTCCAAAATAATATGAAGCAATCAGGAAGAGATACAAGATATAAATATACACACACATATATATATATTTTCTTTTCTTTCTTTCATACTATTCGCCATTTCCCGCCTCAGCGAGGTAGCGTTAAGAACAGAGGACTGGGCCTCTGAGGAAACATCCTCACCCGGCCCCCTTCTCTGTTGAAAAAAAAAAAGAGAGGGGAAGATTTCCAGCCCCCCGCTCCTTTCCCTTTTAGTCGCCTTCTACGACACGCAGGGAATACGTAGGAAGTATTCTTTCTCTCCTATCCCCAGGGATAACATATATATATATATATATATATATATATATATATATATATATATATATATATATATATATATATATATATATATATATATACGCAATAAGATAACTGATTAGGTTAAGGAGATATTTAAGATAATATATATCAGGGAAGCTTCGGAGATCACTTGCCATGCAAGCGCTTGACATGTGAAGGTAGTGTTAATAGAGAAGTTGGTCGCACACTTGACGACTTCGACTCAGTATTCGAAGTGAAACAATAAAAAGTACTTTATAATTCTGACGAGCCCTGGTTGAAGATTTGTGTGAGCGATTTTATTTCTCAGAGACTAAATTTCCGATCTGTCCCATGAAAAATAGGAATGTAGTAGTGATGATAGACAGACAGACTGACACACAGACAGACAGATGAACAGACAGATAGGGAGATAGATGAATAGATAAATTATCACTTTCAGGTTAGGTACAGTTCATTTTAATCCAGATAAAAGTTAGGAACTAAAGGAAAAAAGAAATCAAGCCCTCACTCCGAGGAAACCGCCAGGCGTTAGTTCGACCACTGGTCAAGCACTCACTAGCATCAACCCTGAAGAAGTGTTTGGCACTTTACCACCGGCAAAACCTCTTCCACCAGAGACACAATATTGACTAAAACCTGAGAATCCTTCTTATTAAACCCCGACACAAATAACCCTCCCCCAAGAAACTTTCACTTCTACACCCTTGAAAAATGTACATATCCACACACCAACCTAACACCCTCTTAGCCCCGTACTATATTTCCCCCTTACCTTGAAGCCTCCGACCGACCCCCATAATTTATACTCCTTGACGTAATTTCCTACTCGACACTACCCAACAACATCCACACCCTACAGTCCACCATACCCAGTCATCTCTGCCCTTCTATCCACAACACCTAATTTCCCTACATTCCCAACCTACGCTACCCCAACCCCATTACCTCCTAACATGTATCGTCTTTACGATATACCCTCTACCATCCTAACACCAAGAATATAAACCCTGACGCCATAACCCTCACCCATATATCTCACATCAACATTTCCCTGAACCCAATACCGTCTACACTGTGCCACATACATCACATCCCTATATCCTCCCAACCCTATACACGCCCTAAACCCATACCCTGAAACTCTAACGTTGTATCACCTACCGCCATTTCCACCTGCCCTACTACCCCTCTCAACTTCAAATCCATTACTCCAGGACCCCATACCTCTATATTCCCTAATCATATAGTCCTTTTCGCTCATACCCTAATACAGAACCTGATTCCACCTTACCCCAAGTACCTAGCTACCCTCACGCCTTAACTTCAGGGGAAAAGAGGCTTGGAATGTATTTGGTCTGACCAGAGGAAATGTCAGGGAAGGCAGAGAATATTCAAATCGCCGACGAGTGAAATACAGGAAGGAACTAAAGGAGTACTTATTTACCTGTTGAGGATGACGTCCCAGTCTTAATAACACACCACTTGAACATGCTAATGCCTGAACCAAAGGAGATCGTAATACACGTTGTGTAGTATACAGGATCCACAACATCATGACGCATTGAAAGCGTTAATTCACAACCTTGCATGGCTAAAGAGGTGGCTGGAGAGATACGTGGTTTCCCATACCTCACAGAGAATGTACAAAATTTACGTGAAGCAAGTACCTTCCTGACATACGTGCAGGGCTGACCCTCACGTGACAGTGGTGTATGTGAGAACCGACAACCACAAGCTTACGTTAATCTGATAGTCAGACGTGATTAAGGTATCAGCTCAAACTTGGAGCAGTCCACCCTCCTAGCAAGCCTGTGTGTGCTTTGGTAAGATGGGCAGGAGAGAGCCAATGAAAAAGATTCGAGCCCACAAAGGAATGTATGTTGATCAGCCATCAAGGAACTCCATATCTCTAGTAAGACTTTTAATCATTGCTGTGTCACACGTTTTCTACAAGTTTACTATTTCTTATCTTCTATCACGTATAGAGAAATAAATCGATATGAGATACAAAAATATGTCATAAGTTTTTTATTAGTTTCCTAGTTTTTGACTCTTTTTCAGAGAGAGAGAGAGAGAGAGAGAGAGAGAGAGAGAGAGAGAGAGAGAGAGAGAGAGAGAGAGAGAGAATGTCACATATGTTCTTTAATCTTCCTAGATTTTATCTTTTTTCATAAGTAGAAGAAAAATCAATTTGTAGAAGACATGGATGCTGCGTTTTTTGCCAGGATCAAATCAGTTAACCAAGATATTACTCGAAGTAATTACGTTGGAACATGAGAAATTGTTGTACATTTTCTACTTGGTCTTATCATCAAAGACTCCAGCTTATCGTCATAATTATTGGTGTGTCTTTTCTGTGAGAACTGCCGGACCTTCACAGCTCAAAGGCATCATCAACATGGTATTCGGTTGCATGGTAATGATTTCTTCCCTGACATTTTAATTCATTTATAGATACGAAAACATTTATCGTTTGTTCACAAATTAGCAACTTTTGTGACTGACTGGAACACTTTAAAGTGAGGAGTATGATTACTTCTGAATATGTATGAATAAGTATGAATAAGTATGAATACATATATCTTTCTCGTGATATATGCACGGGGTCACATCAAAACACCACAAATTTTCGGAACTTTCATGGTGTATAAGTTTTTTTTTCACGGAGCCTTTTTACCTTAGGCAAAAGGGAAGCAATTAATTTACGGTGACGATGAGTGGTTGGCGAAAATCGAATAAACAGATCCGGGAATGTCTCGAACCCCCTAAACCCCAGGTGACCTTCCGTACTATCATGTATCCATCTGTCTTACATAAGGAAGTCTTTCTGTTACCTGTGTCCTCCACAGGATAACCTTGTCATAGACCACCAGGCCTTCTGTTAGCTGTCTTCCCCATGTGTTCCAGATTCCCCAAACCCATTCACTCCTCTCCTTCCCACCCGCATGTTATCACACCACCACTAACCTCTTCCCCCTCACACACCACCACTAACCTCCTCCCTCTCACACACTACCACAGACCTCCTCCCTCTCACACACTACCACTAACCTCCTCCCTCTCACACACCACCACTAACCTCCTCCCTCTCACACACTATCACAAACCTCCTTCCTCTCACACACTACCACTAACCTCCTCCCTCTCACACACTACCACTAACCTCCTCCCTCTCACACACCACCACTAACCTCCTCCCTCTCACACACTATCACAAACCTCCTCCCTCTCACACACTACCACTAACCTCCTCCCTCTCACACACTACCGCAAACCTCCTCCCTCTCACACACTACCACTAACCTCCTCCCTCTCACACACTATCACAAACCTCCTCCCTCTCATACACTACCACTAACCTTCTCCCTCTCACACACTGCCACTACCATAGCTGCCTCTACCACAGGTACTTCCTAGTACCTTATTAGGTGGACTCTTATATCCTTACTTTCCCTTCCCAACTCAGGCTGATGAGGATAAACGAAATAATGACGCTGGTCCCCTTTTCCTTTACCCCTTAGCGCTCAGAAGTCTTCTGCTTTGGTAATCCATTTCCATTCATTTAGACGCAAGCCTAATAGATAGCATATCAGGCCTTCTGTTATCATGACTTATCGACGTAGCCCCAAACAACTTAACCTACCGACTCCCTACCACACGCCGTCTTGCAACTCCTGCCCATCATACCTTTACCCTTACCTCCCCCTCCCCCCCCTCCCACAAGTTCCTTCCCCCACGGTTGGTTGGTTGGTTAAGTGTGCTTTCGGCCTTTCAACCACCTCGTTCACTAAGGCAGCCAAGGTCATGTCATAACCCACACTCGTATAATCTTCAACAACTACAGGTGTTGAAAGGCAATTCTCTAGCCATATACAGTACACTCTCATGGTGTATATATGGCACATGGACCCATCACCTATATACCCCTAAACATATCTCCCCATTCCCCTCTTTCCCCAGCGCCGTCCTTCCCTATACCTCTTCCCCCGCTCCTCCCATCAACTATCTGTACCCCTCAAAAGCTATCCTTACAGTTGCCGCAAACTCTCTCTCTCCTCCTAACCCTTAATGATGATGACCGATGACGAGGAAAATGGGAATGATGATGATCATGAAGATGATGATAATGATGATGATGGTGATAATGATGATGATGATGATGATGATGATAATGATAATGATAATGAGACAGATGACAAAGATGACAGTCATAACGATTGCAGTTGTGTGGAAGATGACAGGAATGATTGTAATGACCGTGTTCAAGGGCGATGAAATGATCAAACCAAAACCATAGTTGATAACAGAAGAAAATATATGTTGTAGCTTTTAACCTCCTCATTACTGGGAAATAGACTGACTGTTCTAAGTGAAGACTGCTCTCAAACACCAAGTGATCCGAGACTCAAAGAGAGGGGATGATAGTTTGAATTTGGTAATGTCCCCAGACAAAGACATGTTTTGCACCCGTGAGGTAAGCTGGAAAGCAAGCGAATAGTAATCAGAAAATAACATGATTCACTGTAAGCTGCCGATTCGATCTTAAAAAAGAAGACTTGATAATGCCTGATTATAAATTAGCAGACTTGGACAGACTGCGCCAAAACTCAGGGTAAGTCATTTGGATCAGGTTATTTGACGTGAACACAACCGAGCTGGTGTGGAGTACCTTCAAGAATGCAATCATTCCCTTGAAGTGATTCTGTGTCTCCAGAGAGGGAGGAACCAGGTTGGAACGACAAAAGAAACTGTTGGTTTAGTTAAACGAAAAAGGAAAGTGTAAACAGTATATAATCCAAAGGGCAACAGACAAGGACATGAACAGCACAAAAGATGACAGAGTGTATGGAGAAAATGAGAACCAGCAACAACAATAAAAAAAGACATACAAAAATCTTTCAGTATGAAAACAAGTCATAGAAAATTCTTTAAATACCTAACAGACAAAGAAAACATCAAGGAACGACAAAAGAAACTGTTGGTTTAGTTAAACGAAAAAGGAAAGTGTAAACAGTATATAATCCAAAGGGCAACAGACAAGGACATGAACAGCACAAAAGATGACAGAGTGTATGGAGAAAATGAGAACCAGCAACAACAATAAAAAAAGACAAACAAAAATCTTTCAGTTTGAAAACAAGTCATAGAAAATTCTTTAAATACCTAACAGACAAAGAAAACATCAAGGACACCGTTAGTCCATTATCAAATGAAAATGGCTCCTCCACGAGCGACATTAAAGAAAGACCTTCTCTTCTTGGAAATCAGTTGAATGCAGTGTTTACCAGTGAAAGTTCGTCTCGTATAACCCAGCACAAAACGTATTTCTGGCCATCGAACATGAAAGAAAAAACTGGACGTAAAACGTCCTGTGTGCCATGAAATTCTTGAATGTTTAGATAAATTAAGTCCAATTATGTCAGCTGGTTACGACAATATCTCCTCCTTAACGAGTGCTCGAACAGTGGAGTCTTAACAAGGGGAGATGGTGGTTAGTGTGGAGTTCCTGGTACCCCCTTCCCGTGAAATTTGTGTAAAAAAGTAATTATGTAAGTTCACGATATTCTGAAGACTTGTGAGGGAAAGGTAGGCAGCAAAATCATAAGCTTAGTAAATGAAAAATTTTGTATGCTTGATTTCCATAATTTTTTCATAAAAGTAGATAACGACAGTCTATTTGGATTTTTTTTCTTAATATTACGATAAACTCCAATTCAGTCACTATTCTGAGTTAATAGCGGGGATGCTATCACTTCATTTAGATAACATGGGGATGATGAATTGATTTCTGAGTTAACTAAGGGAATGCTATCCTCTTTTTTTAGACAACACGAGATATGATAATGCGGTTATCAAGATAACGAAGAGGATACCATCCCCCCCCCCCCCCGCTCCCCCTCCATTCGAGCCCTGCCCAAAATAATAAAACAAGTTAACCTGTCAATAGTTTTTCCGATCATCAAGATGTTCAGCTAATCTTTCCAGGAAGGGAAAGTGCCAACTGAAGACAAATTTGCCCATGTATAAAAAAACAAAACCAAACCCGGAGAATTGATTGTACGTCGAACTACAGTCCAATTAACCTTACGTTGACTCCAGGAAATGTGTTAAGAACAATAGTCAGACTAACAATAGTCGAATTCCTGGAAGATTATGACTGATAACTATCCATGAATTCGGATTTCGTAATGAAAAATCATGTTTTGTGGATATGGTTAAAATTTATATTCATGTATATAATAACTGGGCTCCTAGAATATTCTGCTTATATGTGTGTGTGTGTGTGTGCATATATATATATATATATATATATATATATATATATATATATATATATATATATATATATATATATATCGAATGAGACAGCACATTTGTTCTTCATCATTTTTTCGTGAAATTTGTCCAATTTTCTGATCCTTCTTTCTTCATGGGGATCTTAGAAGACCGTATCTATGTTTTCCATCTTTAATGTCACAAAACTAACACAAAGTAGAGTCCAGTATTGTTCAGCTTAACATAGGGTTTCGAGATTTCTTCATCCATTATCAAATAACCTAAAGAAAAGATAAGGCTACAAATCGAACAATATGGATACAGAGTAGCCATGTTGACACAACAAACACCGACTGACCAATGATCATAGTTTCACACTGCGGTCACTGGGAGACTGAGGTCGACACCTTCCCATCCCTCAGGTCAAAGTTGAGTGAGGAGTCATTAATGATGTCAGGTCCTCTTCTTCCCAGCTGGATTTCTACATCAATTCTGAACATAGTGTCACTGTTTCTTGCTGCACTTGGTGATCCTTCATAAAGAGAAAGGGTAACCCTAGTATGAACTCGACAATTGATTAAGGGGGTCCACATCCCTAATACAAACTGCCTGGAGTATTTGAAGGTTTCTTCTGTTCTCTGATCTTGCTAGAATTCTAACATTGTCCATCATCTGATCCCTTGTAGAGGATTGTTGATGTAGTTCCTGAGGATGTCCTCTTAGCGCTGCTTCCTACAAGTGATACGTCACTCCTTTTGTCGTTGTTGTGTGACCAACATAACCATTATTAGGAAAGAGAGCACCCTCTCCTGTATGACTTTTGAATAGATAGAGAACAGTAGTGTTCGTCAGGATAGCTGACGGCCGGCAGGTAGTACACAAATTGATCTTATCTTTTGGATTATTTGGTCGACAATTTCGTTTCGCTTTGTCTTTAAGAATTTTTTCGTCTTTCCTGTAAGTCGTGACATGGTGTTCTTATGATATCAGGGATGTAGAACCCTTAATCAATCTTCATGGTGATGCTGAGTGAACTCTTACTCTCCATGAAGGACCACCAATTACATTACGAAGCAACAACAGTACCTTGCGGGATAATCTAGATATCTAGTAAGGAGAACGAGGACCCGACATCAGGAATATCCCCCCAAACTACTTTGAAATGAGGGATGGGAATGTGTCGAAGAATGGATAAACAATATAGAAAAAACTGTCTTTCTCAATAACATTATTAGAAAGATTGATATGGCTCTTGGGAGAGAGACGGAGAAAAAGATTACATGGGATGCATCCAAGTGGCTACGCGTGACGAGCGAGCTTCCTTCCATAAGACTCATCTACATCAGCGACCTAGAAACGGGTCGCAGCAGAAGAATCTCATATCTGCTGACGACACGATATTAATAAATATCGTCCAGTCTGAGGTAAAGTTCTCAAAGATTCAAAGACGTGGCAAATGAATATCAACGCAGAAAAGTTCAAAGAGTGCACTTTGACGTCAAAAGTTTAAATCATGAATATACAATGTTTGACACACCATTAATAAAAGTTAAAGAAGGAAAGGACCTTGGATTTAGAAATGATTTTAAAAATGTGATCAATACGTAGATGCACACACGAAACTTAACATGATGCAAGGATTCATATCTGAAAATATAAACTACAAAGGATACAATACTCACCCTGGCCAGTCTTCCCACAGAGCTCGCTGTTCAGTTCTGGTCACCAAACCTGATGAATTAGGTAAAAAATTAGAACGAATTCAAAGAAGAGTAACCAAACTAATCTCTTCACTCAGATATAGCTTTATGAGGATAGACTTAAGGACCTAAAATTATTCTCTCCTGATGAGCTCAAACATCGAAGAGATCTAATGGAAACTTTCAAAATACCAGATAATTTCGACAATGTAACATGCGAATCTTTCTTCACTATCGGGAGAGACTCTACGGCCAGAAATAAGTGTATGAAGATAAGATTAAGGAGAAACAAGAGTAACGTAGGGGTAATTTTCTCAGCTGCAGCCGTGATTGAACGATGGAATAACTTGCCTCCAGTTCTTGTATAGACCATAATTACTTTTAGATACCTTCAGTTATGTCTGGCATCACCAAGTTTATCCTGCATATCAACTAGTCTTAATATCTTACTTTCATCCTTTAATCTTGTCTTTCTTTTTCAAAATCCAGCCCCTGTGTCGTGACCATGAAGCTCATAGGACACTTCCTCCTCCACACTGCAAGGTTGTATCATTGGGAACAAAGTCTCGTCAAAGAACTTTTCACTTCAAGAGAGTCCATCATTTCCCTGCTTCTGGAAGTAGTGCAGCCTCAGAGCTGGGCAACAGCAGGACTTTCATAGAAATGTGTCCAATCAAAATCATACGAATAGATGAATAGATATGAAATCTCCATGGTAGCATGTGCCTACACCCCCCCCCCCCCCTCCCTCCATATCCCACGGTATTTTTCTTATCTTTTTCCTTCCAGGCCTTCCGGCAGTTGAGCCGGGGGATGAAGCAGGTAGGGTGATGCCTCCTGTTTTATTATCCTGTTCCCAGAACCATGCTAGACCTAGTTTCAGCAAAGAACCTCTCCATGAACCATCAGCCCACCCCCCCCCCCCTCCCCGTTAACAATCGCTTCCTCCCCACTCACCCCTATCCCTATCAGTCACATCCTCACCTTGACCATGGACGTGTATCCCTGCTCTGCGGTATCATTGACTATAGTGAGGTCGACGATCAGTACCTTACACACTTTGCTTCGCCTTCTCTGAGAGCGTAAGTGCTGTCATTAGATCATTTTCTATACAGAAGTGAAGGTAAATTTGGTGTATGTTTCTTTTGCGATGTTTACGAAATTTTTTTTCAAAAATCTTGATTAAAAAAAGGAAGGTAGAGAAAGTGTTAGCAGTAGGGTGAAGCAAAGTTACTTCGCAGAACGCAAATTAAATTTCCAGGAAAAGAGAACAAAGGTTATATACTTGATAGGAGAAACAGAAATCATGTTGGTTAAGTTAATGATACATAGAAAGAAGCGACAATATCTAGGTGGTCAGGAGAGGTAAGAAGCCCAAGGTTTGAAGGAGATATGAGAACAGAGTCCAGAATTAGGTTCCAGGTACTGGAAGGCACCTGGCACGATGGACGACGAGCTTAACTTTACTCTTGCCTGGGACTTTTTGTTCAGGCATTTGGACTAAAAGTTTTGCAGTGAAAACAAAAACAGAAGATGGTTGTGCTAACTCAGGGGGGTAATCTGGCGGACATGTCACATAAGACTCAGGGTATTGTTAGAGGGGCACTACAGGGGACTTTGTATCTATTTGTTCAGGAAGATGTCAGGAATTATAAAGGCAATAATTAGGGAGCTCAGCAGAACTAAGGATAGCCATAGGGAGGTTGTGTCAGTAAGGCGCCTTCCTAGGCTTCATATTGGAACTGAACCGTCAAGTAGAATTATAGGTACATGTAGCAGAGATGAGGGCATTTATAAGACCGATGAGGTAGATTACATAGATTTGTGGATTAGCTTCGTCTGTGACAGGAACATGTTTGGTAAGGACGGTGCAAAGCTAAACAGGGTTGCAACGGGGCACAGGCAAGTAAATGACGGACAAATGAAGAGGTATTTAGCGAGAATGAAGAAAGAGGAGGTCGCTTAGGTCCAAGATGGCAGCTGTCAGTCATAGCAGGACACAGTGAAATACGGACATCAGATGAGGGTGAGGTTTGGTCAGATGAGATCACTTGTGGTCAGATTAGTCCCACTCTAAGTGATAGGTCACCAAGGGACGAACAGACAACAGGCAACAGGTCCGACAAATTCTGAAGTGATGTCTAGGATACAATAATTTCTATGTTAAAGTCATATCAGGTGGGAGGGGCGAGTAGGCAGGCAGTCTGTAGGGGATGAAGGGGCCTGGGAAGTGTGTAAATTGTTGTTTGCTAATGACACGGTACAGGAGGCAGAAATGCGTGAGAACTACAGAGCTTCGTGTGTGTCATTGAGGAGTGAGTGAAAGGAGGAAGTTGAGAGTAAAAGTGTACCGAAATAAGGTACCGAAATTGCAGCTTTGCCATTGGAAACGTAGCTGTAAATTGATCAGGTCGGAAAAGAGGAAGGAAAGGTTGAATTACAGAGGGCATTGAGGTCGTTTTTGGTTAAGGAATAAAACAATTAGTTCATAGAAGAAATCAGATCAGCACACTTTCTTTTAATGATGGTGTGCTTATCTTTACTAGGACATGAAAAAGGGGCTGGTTTCACAAAGGAAGCGTTTCATGGCCCGGTGCGCTCTGTCCCTGATGCTACAGGCATCCGAGCAGGAGCGATACGATAGTGACCTGAGGGGGAAAGATATAGTAGAAAATGGTATGAAGTCCATCCTAACCAAGATAACCTCTTCTATGCGTTCAGCACAACGCACGACACTCCTGCCAGTGAAGCAGTTCTCGTCAGCACGGTAGCTGCGTAGGGATGACCAACCCATGTGCTCTCCCAGAGTGCCAAAGTTGGCGTTCCGATGGGAAGGCAGAGGATGAGGATGCTTGATTAGAAGTGAGAGAAATAAGGAGGATCCTTAGAGAGCAGAATCAGTGTAACTAGAATGAGACGTTTCAGAAGTGAGAAAGAGGTTGTGATTGGTTATGGTAGTCGGGAAATTCGCGTTGAAAACCCAACCAATCTTTGTGGTGTGAATCTAATAGAGGATTTCAACGTGTGGAGAAAGCACTGCTTCATGGTAGGATGTCAGAGAGTCGAAGTGTTGTCTATCATTAGAGAAATTCCTCGGGGGTAGGGGTGAGGGGACACACGAAGCATAGTAGCGAAATAATAGAGGGTAGAAAATTTTTTGAGAACGATGGTTTTAACGTTAGGAGACTCAAGATCCACGAAGAGAACGGTGGGAATTTGTTTCAAAGTTTGGCACCCTTGGAGAGGAGACGCTGGTAGACATTGAAGTTACAGATTTGATAGTATCGGTGTAGAGGAGAAGCAACCTTGGACGGCTGTCTTTCACACAGAAGATCAGGGAAAGAAATGAAGACATAATGTTCTACAGAGATTAGTTTTGAGATCGGGAATGTTGCAGAAATTAACAGAGAAAGAGGCAGGTCTGGCAGCTGTACCTGGAAGAATGGGGCAGGTCCCAGTCGCTTTATGTCTGTCAAGGGGGAACCCTGGAAACCATCTAGCCATGATTAATCCTGCCGTGTAAAACTCTGCCTCCCATTTCATGCTCTTTGTTCCATTACACCCAACTCCCCTCTGTTTGCACTGACCCTGAGTGCGCCAACATCGCCCACAACGTCCACCCCAGACATTGTACTTATCTACGACCCTGTCTCCTACAAGCTCACCTCAGTAATGGTACCTCCTGACTGCCCTCACCCTTCCATTTAACCTGCTGGTCCCTATGTCCATCCGAATTCTTCTGCTCTGTTCTCTTTCTTTCCGTGACAGCCAGTGGATCCAGTGCTCTGAATATTTCTTGGGATTTACCGATTTGCTCTGATACCATTCTAGTCTCTCCTTCACTTCGATATCTGTCAATCCTCCAGCTTAATGTCTTATCATAACCATTTCTTAGTTCTCCCAACCCTTTCTTGATATCAATTACATCGTCCAGAAACTCTGTGATATCTTTATCGTCTTGCATGCGGTCTTTTAAGTTTTAAGTTCTCCCGTTCGTTGGGGCTAAATAGTAATCTTAACACTTTTAATCCTTAGCATTTTCTCAGTTTTTTTCTTTAGCTTAACACCTGACCTAGTTTTTTTTTCATCCCTTCCAGAGGACTGAAGATCTCGTAAATATTATACTTTCCTGGTCTTCTTCCATCATGGGACCATAACATGAGCTACTTGCCCACGGTACTTCGTGAGATGTATTTTCTCCCATCAGATATTCTCTTTGCCTCGTTTTTTCCTCCGTACTCTGAGCTCAGATCTATCAGTAACTCCTGCGAGTGTTAATGCATCGTGAACAGTTCCATCGCCCTGACCTTACCAGGACTCCTTCCAACTCTCTCTCTCTCTCTCTCTCTCTCTCTCTCTCTCTCTCTCTCTCTCTCTCTCTCTCTCTCTCTCTCTCTCTCTCTAACAGACAATAATGTGAGACTATCCTCACTTCTGTCTTTAGCCGTGGGACAAATACTCACCGTCTGTTTTGGACTACGCTGTTGAGTTCCAGTTTGTCGACTCATTTGTGCTGCACACACTCCAGCGCCCACCGTTACGGAGCGACGCATATTGATCACCTCCCATTGTAGCAACATTAGGGAAAATAACAAACACAGCACAGTCCCCTGCTAGATCCTTTAACACTTATGTTCAATGGACTCTCCAATATATATATATATATATATATATATATATATATATATATATATATATATATATATATATATATATATGGTGAGGTGCCTGAGGATTGGCGGAATGCGTGCGTAGTGCCATTGTACAAAGGCAAAGGGGATAAGAGTGAGTGCTCAAATTACAGAGGTATAAGTTTGTTGAGTATTCCTGGTAAATTATATGGGAGGGTATTGATTGAGAGGGTGAAGGCATGTACAGAGCATCAGATTGGGGAAGAGCAGTGCGGTTTCAGAAGTGGTAGAGGATGTGTGGACCAGGTGTTTGCTTTGAAGAATGTATGTGAGAAATACTTAGAAAAGCAAATGGATTTGTATGTAGCATTTATGGATCTGGAGAAGGCATATGATAGAGTTGATAGAGATGCTCTGTGGAAGGTATTAAGAATATATGGTGTGGGAGGCAAGTTGTTAGAAGCAGTGAAAAGTTTTTATCGAGGATGTAAGGCATGTGTACGTGTAGGAAGAGAGGAAAGTGATTGGTTCTCAGTGAATGTAGGTTTGCGGCAGGGGTGTGTGATGTCTCCATGGTTGTTTAATTTGTTTATGGATGGGGTAGTAAGGGAGGTAAATGCAAGAGTCCTGGAAAGAGGGGCAAGTATGAAGTCTGTTGGGGATGAGAGAGCTTGGGAAGTGAGTCAGTTGTTGTTCGCTGATGATACAGCGCTGGTGGCTGATTCATGTGAGAAACTGCAGAAGCTGGTGACTGAGTTTGGTAAAGTGTGTGGAAGAAGAAAGTTGAGAGTAAATGTGAATAAGAGCAAGGTTATTAGGTACAGTAGGGGTGAGGGTCAAGTCAATTGGGAGGTGAGTTTGAATGGAGAAAAACTGGAGGAAGTGAAGTGTTTTAGATATCTGGGAGTGGATCTGTCAGCGGATGGAACCATGGAAGCGGAAGTGGATCATAGGGTGGGGGAGGGGGCGAAAATTTTGGGAGCCTTGAAAAATGTGTGGAAGTCGAGAACATTATCTCGGAAAGCAAAAATGGGTATGTTTGAGGGAATAGTGGTTCCAACAATGTTGTATGGTTGCGAGGCGTGGGCTATGGATAGAGATGTGCGCAGGAGGATGGATGTGCTGGAAATGAGATGTTTGAGGACAATGTGTGGTGTGAGGTGGTTTGATCGAGTAAGTAACGTAAGGGTAAGAGAGATGTGTGGAAATAAAAAGAGCGTGGTTGAGAGAGCAGAAGAGGGTGTTTTGAAATGGTTTGGGCACATGGAGAGAATGAGTGAGGAGAGATTGACCAAGAGGATATATGTGTCGGAGGTGGAGGGAACGAGGAGAAGAGGGAGACCAAATTGGAGGTGGAAAGATGGAGTGAAAAGGATTTTGTGTGATCGGGGCCTGAACATGCAGGAGGGTGAAAGGAGGGCAAGAAATAGAGTGAATTGGAGTCATGTGGTATACAGGGGTTGACGTGTTGTCAGTGGATTGAAGCAAGGCATGTGAAGCGTCTGGGGTAAACCATGGAAGGCTGTGTAGGTATGTATATTTGCGTGTGTGGACGTGTGTATGTACATGTGTATGGGGGGGGGGGGGGGGGGCCATTTCTTTCGTCTGTTTCCTTGCGCTACCTCGCAAACGCGGGAGACAGCGACAAAGTATAAAAAAAAAAAAAAATATATATATATATATATATATACTGATTTGACTCTGGAGGCAGTATCACAAGCTTGGTATAGATTTCCCAAAACTAGTTACCTTTCCGTCAGATCCTGATGTATACCTTCTGTAATATTTAATTGGACTTCAAAGTACTTGCTATGTACTTACGCTTTCCTCAATATCTCATCATCTTGGTCATCATCTATTTCACGTTACCAGTGCTTCAAGGCCTCGCTACAATCAGTAGCAGAGAAAGGATGGGCCCCTTTTGTAGGTAGAAGTTTTCATCAACGAGACTGTACTCATTTTAATCAACTGACGATGATACAGCCTCCCTGAAGGTGACTTTTTGCTCGCGGTGTAGCGAGAAGTAGGTGTTCACCGTTTTCCGCCTCAGCTAGTTAGCGCAAGGAACAAATAAGAAATGGTCAAATAAGCTCACATCCTCTCTAGCCGTCATGTATAATGCTATGAAACCCTTATCTATAACCAGGCCTTACAAACGTTTCTCTGGTTTCCCCCGACTACTTCATATGCCCTGGTTTACCCCCCTGACGGCACCACCGTTCCCTGTATACCACATAGCTCATATTCGCTGCAAGCCTCGCACCCTCCTGCATGTTTAAGACCTACCATTCCTCACCTACGCCCTGAGCTTCACTTAATCTCTTTTCTTACCATTCTACAATCAATCTCTCCCGTTATTTTATCTCGCAAGCCTTTTCTCCAAGCTCACTCACTTTCCAAACCCTCTTCCCTCCCATATCATTTCCTCTTTTTCATTAAGCTTCTGCATACCTTCATCCTCGCAACCACCCAGTGATAGTCAGGCAACCATTCAACCGTCCAACTTAACGCATTCACAGCCAAGAGTTTCTCTTTTCCACTTGCAACAATATCCATCATTCTATCTTTCCTTCTCAGACGTGTATACTTATGTATGTCCCTCCTTCTGAATTAGGTTTTCCAAATCACTAGTTCTTTTTCAGCCCACAACAACACAACCTGTTCACTATGTTTATTCATAACACCAGGTAATCCATCCTCCCTAGTCACACCCTCAACTGCCAACAATACCCGTTCTTGCATTCAAATCACCCATCACTAACAGGAGGTCCAAAGGAGGTCAACAAAGATGGTACCAAAATTAAGAGAGCTACGTTACAGGGAAAGGCAAAAGACTTTAAATCTGCCCTCCTTGGAAGAAAGAAGAATGACGGGTGACCTGATCACAGTCTTTAAATCTTTAAAACAGATCGACAACGTGGACAGTGGAAATTCTTCGAGAGATGCAAGGCTAGAGCAAAACAAGAGCATAATATGAAATTGAGACACTTGTTAAAAAGAATTTTAAGAAATAATTATGAAGTTTACGAGTGGTGGATAGATGGAATAGAATGACTAAGGACATACTTAATGCAGACAGCGTACATAAACTGAGGTTGTATGAAACGAGAGAGTGTTCGAGAGATAGGGCTCCACGAGCATATAACTCTCCCCGTACAATACAAATAGGTAATTATACACACACACACACACACACACACACACACACACACACACACACACACCAGCCTAAGCCAGATGTGTGTGAGTGTGTGCCGTTTGTTACTTGTTAATTAGTAAACTGGAAGCATCAATTGTGGTTCTTATTTGAACATTATCTTACAGTTCATCTCTATTATCTTTGGTTTTAGTTCTACAAGTACCACCCGAATCTTTATGAAATAAGTAGCATTTTCTTTGTCATCTCGGCTCATTCTGATGTATTTTTTGTGTCAGGATTGCAAGTCCGTGTCTGCTCTATGCTGTTAAGTAACTCGAAAATTATTCCTCCCGGACGCTAACACCTCGGGATATATTAGCCACTAAAAGGGTAAAATGCCACAGGAATTAGATGAGCATACACTGGAGCATACGCTGTGCGGTATAAGAAAGTTTTAATCCACATTGGTCGGCTAATATGCTTCGTAAAATAGAGTGTAATGTCAGCTGAGCCGCCAGTTCACACTATGGAATAATGAGAAACGCGCACCGCTAATGAAGCGAGGACACAAGTTGCCACCTCAATGGGTTAAGTTTGCTGGTGTTCCTGGTCATGCTTGGTGCAACTTTGGTCACGACTGTCCAATTGTTGTAACTTTTCCAGCGAGTTGTGTCATGCGCTATATTTGGCGTCACCTTTCTCAACGATAATATCTTTGGAGCCGTCGAAATAATTTACCATAATACCGAGCCATCAGTGTTATAGACGAACGGCAGATAATCTTTTGTTGAACAGCGTGAAAGTGAGCCTAAGATTATAAAAATATATATTGCATCTCTTAATCTAGCACTACTGGAGAAATGCTAATTATCAGTTGTAACTCACCATAGTCACACAAGTAATCCTCTTTACCACGTTTCGCTAGTTTTAGGCACTTTCATTTCCGAGTGAGGTAATTTATTTTAGTATTCGACTTATCATTTAAAAGACTGGATTCTCCTCGACAGTAAGAGAACGTTTTTGGAACTTACTTGACCCACTGAGCACGACGGTACGACCCCGTCAGAGAACAACGGTACGACCCTTGCATCTGGGAGCCTAGCCTTTGAAATATCCCTTTAAGGTCCGGTCAAAGGACAAACCATCATAATAACCAATGGTTGTACCATTATGATCGAGGGTCGTACTGTTCAAATTTAGTGTGGAAAGAAGAGTCCTTACACGGAAGGGAGAAAATGGGTAAGTTTGAAGGTACTGTAGTTTCAACGAAGTTGTATGGATACAAGGCATGGGGTGTATATGAAGGTATGCGGAGGAGGGTAAATGTATTGTAAATTAATTGTTTGAAGACAGTGTTTGGTGTGAGGAGGTTAATAATAAAAGGGTAAGAGAGAGGTGTGGTAAGGAGAAGAGCGTGGGTGAGAGAGCTGAAGAGAGCGTGCTGAAATGGTTTGGACATACCGAGAGAATAAGTGAAGTGAGTTTGACAAAGAAGATAAATGGAGGGAACATGGAAAAGGGGAAGACCAAAGTGAATATGGAAGGATGAAATGAAACGATTTTGTGTAATCTGGGACTGAATATGCAGGATGGTGTACGGCGAACACGGGATAAAGCGAACTGGAGTAATTTGGTATATGGAAAAGCAGCTGGAGTGGATGGTATTGCAGATGAATTTCTTAAGGGAGGTGACTGTGGTGTTGTTAATTGGTTGGTAGGGATTCTCAACGTCTGTATGGATCATTGTGATGTGTCTGAGGTTCGGCAAAGGGGAGAGAGGCAAACATTCACACTACAGAGGTATAAGTTTCCTGAATATATCTGGTAAGTTGTATGGGAGGATATTGACTGAGAGAGTGAAGGCATAAACAGAGCATCAGACTGGGGAGGAGCAATGTTGTTTTAGAAATGGTAGAGGATGTGTGGATCAGGTGTTTGCTTTAATGAATGTGTGTAAGAAATACTTAGGAAACAAATGGCTTTGTATGAGGCCTAAATTGATGTGGAGAAAGCAGATAGAGTTGATAGTGATGCCTTATGGAAAGGTCTTAAGAATATACGGTGTGGGAGGAAAGCTGCTAGAGGGAGTGAAAAATTTTTGTCAAGTGTGCAAGGCATTTGTGCGAAAAGGAAGAGAGAAGGATGAATGGTTCCACGTGAAGGTTGGTCTAGGAAAGGGGTGTGTGATGTAACCAAGGTTGTTCAATTTAATCATGGACGGGAGATGGTGAGAGAAGTAGATGCGAGAGTTATGGACAGAGTGGCGAGTATGCAGTCTGTGGAGGATGAAAGGACCTGGGAAGTGAGTCAGTAACTGTTAGTTGATGATACAGCACTGCTGGCACATTCGAGTGAAAAACTGCAGAATTTTGGTGACTGAGTTTGGAAGAGTGCGTGAGAAGAGGAAGCTGAGATTAAATACGAGGAAAAGCAAGGTTATTATGTTGAGCATTGTTTAGGGATAGGTTAGTTAGAGTGAGAGTCTGAATAGAAAGAACTTGGAGGAAGTGAAGTATCTCACATGCCTGGGGGTAGACATGGCAAAGAATGGAACAAAGGAAACAGACTTGGGTCATTAGGTGGGTAAGGGGGAGAAGTCTCTGGAAGGGCTTCAAATGTGTGGGAAGAGAGAACGATGTGTGGGACGTCACGAGTATTTTTTAAGGTATAGTAATCCCAACAATATATATATATATATATATATATATATATATATATATATATATATATATATGACGTGTGTGTTTGTGTGTGTATGTGTGTGTGTGTTTGTGTGTGTGTGTGTGTGTGTGTGTGTGTGTGTGTGTGTGTGTGTGTGTGTGTGTGTGTGTGTGTGTGTAGTTCGCCGTTTATCGTGTAGCAAGGCAATGCCAGGAACCAACAAAGAATGGCCTCTTTCGATCTCATCCCATCTTTAGTTGTCTTGCGGTTATAATGCTAGTGAAAAGTCACCTTTGGCGACGCTATATCTTCGTTAGTGGACGAAACAAAGTACAGTCTGGTAGAATAACTTTTCGCTTAACAGGATTCCCTCCTCTCTCTAAATGAGTGAAGCGCAGCCTTGGGGTTGCAGAAGAGTCTGGAAGTATAGCGTTCTGACATAACACCAGGGAAGTAGTCTTTGAGGTTATTATAGGTTAATAACATTAAAGGATGGTAGCCTTATAATCTACATATGAATCAGTGTAATATATTTCTCCTCGTGGAAATGTTACTTGTTTCCGGGAATTAATATTTTCAGATAAAGATTTTACCAATACTTATCATTTATCACGTCTGCAACCTGATAGCTATTGATTTTTATCAAGATCGCTGCTTGTGATGAAAGCTAAAGACTGGTTCATACACCTCTTCCATGTCTTAATATCTTCCGAAGCAACATGCTCTGCAAATTCATGCTTCGCTGCCCAGTCAGTGAAAGTAACATATGCCCTCACCTCGGAAAATAATTCTGTGAGAGCGGATGCCTGTGTATGTATGAATTACACAGTTTTAGCCAATAAAGAAAACAGTACCTTGCAGAAGACTTTGTGGTGGGGGAGGAGTGACAAATATTCTGCTCTGGGCAGAAATGTGTTTTAACACGCAGTCCAATTTGAGGCCGTGTTTGGATGAGCCAGGAATTCACGAGCGGGTGCAATACTTGCTGCTGCACAAAGTGTTTTAATCCTCGCGGTGCATTCCCACTTTGTCAAGTGGTGTGGGGAAAAAAAAAAAAAATCCTTAAACGAGTTGTGTAATTTAAGAGCAGCTGAAACCGCAGACGTCATTTCCCCCCCTTTCGGTACCGCTGTATTTTAGAATGACGCCAGGAAATTTGCGACGAAATTCAGAATTATTCCCACAGTGTTAGCAACGGCGCGGCCAAGCTTGGGGGAGGGGGGATGCCTCAGCTATCATTGATTTTGGGCGTGATCAGCATTCAGACAGAACCAGCTGGCTCTGTTGCTAGGAATATATAGAATCTCATCGACGCTTGTCTCCTACCAGGAAATAATAGAATATCATCCCTATTCACCATTCACTACTCTGACGAGGAGTTGGAGACTATTCTCAAGTTCCATCTGTTTATGTGGGCGTATATCTGAATGTATATATACTTCAAAGGGTGTGTGTGTGTGTCTGTGCGTGTGAGTGTGTGTGCGTGTGTGTGTGTGTGTCTGTGCGTGTGTCTGTGTGTCTGTGCGTGTGAGTGTGTGTGTGTGAATGTGTGTGTGTGTGTGTGTGTGTGTGTGTGTGTGTGTGTGTGTGTGTGTGTGTGTGTGTGTGTGTGTGTGTGTGTGTGTCTGTGCGTGTGTGTGTGTGTCTGTGCGTGTGAGTGTGTGTGTGTGAATGTGTGTGTGTGTGTGTGTGTGTGTGTGTGTGTGTGTGTGGCTATGCGTATATAATTATTTATATGCGTATGTTTGTCTTAGTACATGGATATGTATGCATGTAATTACTAGTTTGTAAAAACTTATTTACACTGTACGAGGAGGGAACTTTACACTCTTGAGGCCCATTTCCTGAACTTTCTGTGTAACCTCACAACTTTTAAACTTTTGTATGCTGTCTAAATGCACTATATCCTCATTCAGTTTATCACAAGCATCCCCCTACTCTTATACAGTAAAAGAACTCCTGTGCATTTTTTAAACAAGGTTCTTGGTTAATCACACGTTATGTCCTCTGGTTATTCTACCTGTACATCTTTCAAAGACCTGTTCACTGTCTACGTCATCATCTGGTTTAGAAACTTAAAAGTTGTGATCATGTCATTTCTCACTCTTCTCTCTCCCATGGTGAGCACTTCTAAAACCTCTAGCCTCTCCTTATAACTCAGCTTTCTTAATTCTGGTATCATACTTGTTGCCCCCCTCTGAGTCTTCTGTATGTACAGTATATATGTAATTTTTTTCCACGTTGGAGACTCCAGTCACGGACAGAAGTCCACATCAGGGTCATTTACGAATTTTGCCGGAACTGGAAAACCTGTCTTTGAAGAGTGTCTGGTCATAGTTACTGAGAAAGACGGGAGAGAGTAGAGTTCCAACATTTCGAGGTGCAAGGAAAGAAACAGTTATCAACACAACTCACTCTTGAGTTGCTAATGGCCACACAGTAATCAACGATGCAGCATCTAGACATGTATTGCATGATCTAGAGAGTGGTGGAGGCACACAAGCAACCAGCTCTCGGGAGCAAAAACCACAATAATAGAAGAGGGAAAGTGAACCAACATAGCGGGGAAAGGCAAATGGTTCAAGTTTCCTTGTTAACTTGGGAGGGTTGATAAGTCAGACCACTTTCGACTCAGTTCTTTCAAGTAAGGATACAGAGCGCGAACCATCCCAGATGTGAGAGCAGTACTTCATACAAGGACGGTTCAATCCTTTGTATAAACAGAGAACTATTTGGAAGAAAAGAAATGTCATCGAAACAGGACTCCCAGTTTCTTTGAGGGAGACTTAACTGTTTTCGTAATTTGAGTGTTACAAACACTCCAAGACGAGTGTTTGTAACAGTAATACAAAGTGTGTTAAATGCGTCAAGAGGTGTAATTACAGAACCGTCAAAGAGAAAGGAAAGTAGTGAAGAATTTTGATACTGATATGGGTAGAAACTGGGTTTGGGAGGCATTAAACTTCACCAGATTTCGTCTACCCCACCGAGATATCCCGTCCAAGTCTGAGTTTACTGAGGAAGCTGAATTGAGACGAGATGCATATTTAGTGATAGACGAAGGAGCAGATTTGAAAGAAGCAGGAAAATGCACGTTTAAGTCGTCAACATATGAATGCATTTGTTTATTTGTGGAAGAAAGGATATCGTTATTACAGAAGGGAAAAATTGTAGGAGCAGGACACAGCCTTGAGGAACACCGCTGCTGATGCAGAAAAAGGGAGAGACTGATCCATCAACAGCCACGGAGTTAGATCGACAAGAGAGGAAGCTAAATATGAAGGGCAAAGTGGAGGAAAGACGCCAGGCGTGGGAATGTCAGAGAAAAGACCCGATGCCACACCTTGTCAAGATCAACTATACAAGATCCTCAAAAATCTTTCAGGGAAGATGCCCAGATATCAGGAAGATAAGACAGAATATCATGAGTAGATCTCACCTTCCGGGAACCATACTGGTGATCAGAGAAAAGATTGTAAGATGCAAGATGTCTGAGGATATGGGAGTTGAGGAGGGATTCAAAGACTTTGGAAATAATATATGTCAAAGCAACGGAACGATAGTTGGAGGGATTGGAACGGTCACTCTTAAAAACAGAATGTACCAACGCATGTTCCCAACAGGAAGAAAATTCCTGTTTTTCAACAGAAACGGAACAGACCAAAAAGTACTGGTGCAAGTTCGGAGGCACACGCTTTCAGTACATGAGAATGAATGCAATCAGGTCGTGAACCTTTCCTGTTTCTAGAGAGAAAAGAGCATTTCGGACAGTTCGAAAAGAGATTACAGGGAGGTGTAAAGGATTAATGAAAGGAACATCAGGAGGATAAGGAATTTTCAAGTAGTCAAAAGTAAAGTTAGAGGAGAAACGGGAACTAAAGAGAGCTGCTTTGTCTGAGGGAGAAACAGCTGTAGCACCCTCAGAACGGAAAAATGAAGGAAAGGTAGAGCGAGAGAAGATGTCAGCGATGCCCATAGCTAAAGACCAGACGGACCTATCACTGGATGAGGAGGAGCGGTTATCGCACTTCCTCTGAATAAAAGAACGCTTTGCCTCATGCATAACGTGCGTGCAATAATTGCAAAGCTGTAATAAACGCTGAATGAGAGTCAGAGGGAGAGCTTGCAAGCCCAATATCCCTGATCCCTTACCTGAATGGCCTCAGAACAGATACAGGTGAACCAGGGATTGGAGGAAGACAATATATATATATATATATATATATATATATATATATATATATATATATATATATATATATATATATATATATATATCCCTGGGGATAGGGAAGAAAGAATACTTCCCACGCATTCTTCACGTGTCGTAGAAGGCGACTGAAGGGAACGGGAGCGAGGGGGCTAGAAACCCTCCCCTCCTTGTCTTTTAACTTTCTAAAACGGGAAACAATAGGAGTCACGCCGGGGTGCTCATCCTCTTCGAAGGCTCAGATTGGGGTGTCTAATTGTTTGTAGATGTAACCATAATGGGAAAAAAGGAGAGACAGGTAGTATATTTGAGGAAAGGAACCTGGATGTTTTGGCTCTGAGTGAAACGAAGATCAAGGGTAAAGGGGAGGAGTGGTTTGGGAATGTCTTGGGAGTAAAGTCAAGGGTTGGTGAGAGGACAAGAGCAAATGAAGGAGTAGCACTACTCCTGAAACAGGAGTGGTGGGAGTATGTGATAGAGTGTAAGAAAGTAAACTCTAGATTGATACGGGTAAAACTGAAAGTGGATGGAGAGAGATGGGTGATTATTGGTGCCTATTCACCTGGGCATAAGAAAGATCATGAGACAAGTGTTTTGGGAGCAGCTGAGTGAGTGTGTTAGTAGTTTTGATACACGAGACTAGGTTCTAATGATGGGTGATTTGAATGCAAAGGTGAGTAATGTGGCAGTTGAGGGAACAATTGGTGTACATGAGGTGTTCACAACTTACAGTTTTCTACGCTTCTTTATGCTGTCAGCATTCATGGGTCCGTCAGTTCGTGTGTTCTCTTCATCCACTACTCATTATCGTTCAAGTATTTCTTTACATGTTTTCTAATGCATTTCTTTTGGCCTTTGGTTGTTCTGTTTATTCATGTTTCGAAGTAGTATTCACTGCTGACGTCGACAAACTGGTTTGATAACTTTAAGGCTGTACTTACTCCCAAATCTTCTCTCTTCCACTGTGGACAAATCTAAGGCCTTTAACCTCTCACTTTAATTCAGCTCTCTTGATTCTGATGGCGTCTTTGGTGTCCTCCAATGGACATTCTATTAGTCTATGTAGTGCCTAAACGTGTACGAATTATTTCAGTCTTAGCCTAATATACGGTGTAAGCCATTTTCTTATTATGTTTCTTTATCCGTATATCTTTTTTAGCTCTTATATTTACCGGTAGACAGTTCATTATCCTTTACACTTCCCAAGCTGTGGGGCTCTGGAGACAGAAAAGTGCAATGCCGATTCATAAATCTCAGTAACACACACAGATTCCTGCAGCTAATTCATCGCTATATAACATTCTTATTGAGGTCCTCTTTCACTGTGTCCCATCCGCGATACCATGCATTTACTTGGGTTGAATTTCATCAGCCAAGTATTACACCAGGTCCGGATATTGTCTGTGTCGTCTGGTCAGCTGATGCAATCGTCATCACTCTTTACTTACCCCATGACCTTGGTATTATCTGCAAACATATTCATGTATGAGTCCAGTCGTCCTTGGCAGCCATTACAGGCCATGAACTGGAGTAATTTAATGGTCCTGGTACGGAACCCTGCGGCATACCACGACAAGGCTCTCCTGACATACCACGTCCATTGTTTGCTTTTACAGACGATCGATATTCTCTCTCTCTCTCTCTCTCTCTCTCTCTCTCTCTCTCTCTCTCTCTCTCTCTCTCTCTCTCTCTCTCTCTCTCTCCCCACCCTCTATTCCAGCCTCATGATCCAGATTCTTTACCAACCTTCTGTGTGTGGTACAATGTGGCAGACCAGTCACACACACACACACACACACACACACACACACACACACACACACACACACACACACACACACACACACACACACACACAGTCCACACATTCTTCTCTTTTGTCTAAGACGGAGCTCACTTTCACGAAGAAGACAAAGAAGTTTGTTACAAATTATCTTCCTTCCTCTGTATCCAGGCTGTCTCTTACTCAAGAAGTTTCTCCTTTGCAAAAGAAAAAAAAAATCATTCATTAACGTGTGTGTTTTCTAATGTTTTTTGGCTGGTATTTAGCTCATCGCAAGTTTCTTTTCTCTTTCCTCACAGACAGGTAGGACACTTGCCTTCTGCTTTAGTCACATGTTGAACAACATGTCAAACGGCATGTTAAAGCGTATCTGTACACTTCCTCAGGGGGTTACAAGCGTGTCAGGCTAACAAACATTTTAAAGTTTGCACTAGGTTAGCTTAAAGGCTTAGAAGAATCAGAGAGGGCACCGGAGGTACACAGTGTGACTTTCCTCGATTAATGTTGCATCAAAATCTCGTCACTGGAGAGTGTTTATTTCTTCTTCTCGGTCTTTGATATACCAGATCTAATAATGGGCAACACGATGCAGCTATATAGTCCCATCCAACCACCAGGAAGACAACCTGATAACTTACCTCTCCCAGAGTCCTGAATACCAACTGATACGAATAATTCAAGTCCATACTATGAATTTTAACGTCAGACTCAGACAGGTTTCAGAATGGTTTTCATCACGTCTTACACAACAAGATGCTCTAGCCAGTATATTTCCCAAGCGTTTGTGATCGCGACCCTAAATATGATATTTTCCCGGCTTATTGACCCAAATATACTACGTTCACTACACTATATTGTTCACGCTACGTTCACACGCACAGACACAACACACGTAAGAGGGTATTAATTGTAAAAACTGGGGGAAAGCAAGAGACGTTCGTGGGAAATATGTGTGGCTATATGGTCTTGAACAGGAAAATGTTGCTATTTCCCCGTTCAAGTTCATCCATATTCTTACCAATGACCAGATCTTCCCGTTCAAGGTTATGCGAACATTGCGAGTATACGTTCTGTGTACAGGCGCTGCTCCGAATCAATACGTCACCTTCACAGCTTTAATGAGTAAGATACAAGCAAAAGCTTATTTTGTTTCAAAGAACTAAGACTCCACCTTCTCCAGTACGCTACGGAATCCTAGGGACGTGGCTGGCAACACCGGCACTGAGGAACGACTGTAAGGCTTCACCTTCACGTGAATGAATGACTTGGCCTACAAGTCATACACCTGAGACTGACTCGAACGCGTGTCAAATATATTATGTTCGGACCCACTTCACTTGTCAGTATTTATGTAATTCAACGTAATCCCCTAGTTACGTAATGTAATTACAATTATATTATTTCATAATTTTTGCCAGTTACATAATGTAATTATAACTGCAATATTTCATCATTTTTGCCAATCTCTATTTTCCTCCCAAGAGCTTATACTTCGACCCTCGCGAGCATCCCTGTGACCCAACATTGAGGAACCGCTGATCCAGACCAACAAAAAATCCATAAGGAATTCTTCAAAAAGAACCAGTTATGTATGAACATTAAAAGTGCAATCGACTCAAAATTTCTCTGTTGGCTCTCAAGACATTTGGAATAATTACAGAAAAAACTGACATAGATTTTTTAGTAAGCTGATCGTATCATCGATTGTGGTCTTACGGTATATAGAATCACAGCTGCCTAAACTAAAACGGTCCATACTAATTAAACTACACAAGTACATGAATACAATAATGAGGAAATATTCATATACGTGATTATGAGGGAAACTTTGCCTAACCTTACGTTACATGAGTATAGAACATGTACTTCAGTGAGCTTATTAAGACACCCTTCTCGACTCAGATGGAATCCATTTCTCACCTCAGCTGTTATAAATGTACCAAATTACACTAGTGACAAAGTCGTACGTATAACAGTGGCAACCACCGCTTTATGACGGTCAGTACCAACAACATCAGCGACACCGACGACGAAAAGCAACACCATCACCATCACCAACATGACCACGACTTGATATCGCAAAAATCACATTCCCCAGCATTTCCAGTCGTGCGACTCTACCACCCCTACCACAACCACCACGACGAAGGGCACCGCCACCGAAAAGTCGTATGGAAAAGACAAGCCTCGTCCACCTAGCTCTCACCACCAACATTACTGCAACCAACAGGCAGCGCTACACACCAACACAGTGAGCAGAAAACAAGCGGAATAAAGACTAAAGGAGAGAAAAGTCATACTAACCTAGGAAAAGAAAAATGCTTCTCAAATAGAATTGTTGAACAGTGGAGCAAGTTATTGCCAAACGTTGTTAATGCAAGGAAAAAAAGGATATGAAATAAAAGAGAGGGAAAAACTATTACTACCTTTAGAAAAGGTTGGGCAAATATTTTTTTCAGTTCCAGTTTTTACCAAGTGAAAATACACTGAAAAATATATATATACCCTAACACGTTATATTCTATTCTCAGGTTAGAGAGACAGGCTTCCTCCAAAGACTCATTACCAGGGAATACATTAGCATGAATTAGCATAGGCAGAGGTCAATAGCATTCATTTCCATTCTTCTCTGTTAAAACTCCTTCCTTGTTTTACTTCAAAGCTGCATTGTATTTCTTCCATTTTTTAAACCCTTCCAGCTGTTTTTACCGGAGGGAATGGCAGGTCGGGGAAAGAGCTCCCCTTACTGTTCTATCCTAAACTCATTTAGAAGACAAATGTAGTTAGTATTAGAATATAATTTTCCAGATAACCTCATTATAAGCTGAAAGAGCTTCTGTTGTTTATCTTCCCCGATGTGCTGCACTGCCGTTTAGTCGTGCAGTAGATCCCGCTCACAACAGCGATGCAGAAAGATGCTGTCGCCTGAAACGTTAGTACAACTAATCCTTAACTAACACCACCACCACCACCAACAACAACAACAACAACAACAACAACAACAACAACAACAACAACAACAACAACAACATTACAACAAACGCAGCAGTGATAGCACCACAAACAACACTATACAACAGTATTACCATCACCATCATAACCAACATTCATACAACAGCAGATCCATTGCCACTGCCAGCGACGTAAGGTCCCTTGTAAACAGTCTCATTCCACCACCTCCAGCACCAACACTGCCACTAAGAACTATAGCATCACCACCAAGCTTACCACAACAGGCACACCACAGCTAACCACAGCTGCCACGACCTGCCACTCCGTCAGAGTCCTCACACTACAGTCCCCACCGCCACCACAAGTAGGCCACCACCACCACTACCAAAAGTAGGCTACTTGCAACTTCATCACCACCATCACTATAGGAGTCTACCAGCAACTTCACCACCACTACCAACCACCAACAGTAGGCTACCAGCGCCTTCACCACCACCACATTTACTCCAGGCAAGCAGGCAAGCTGGCAGGCTGGCAGGAAGGCAGGCTGGCAAGTAGGCAGGCAGGCGGGCTGGCAGAAAGGCAGGCTGGCAGGCAGGCAGGCAGGCAGGCAGGCAGGCAGGCAGGCATGGTGGGCAGGCAGGCAGGCTGGCAGGAAGGCAGGAAGGCAGGCAGGCAGGCAGGCTGGCAGGCAGGCAGGCTGGCAGGCAGGCTGGCAAGCAGGCAGGCAGGCAGGCTGGCAGGCAGGCAGGCTGGCAGGCAGGCAGGCTGGCAGGCAGGCTGGCAGGCAGGCAGGCAGGCAGGCTAGCAGGCATGCAGGCGGGAATTCAGGCTAGCTGACGGGCAAGCATGCAGGCTGGCAGGCAGGCAGGCAGGCAAGCAATCTGGCAGGCAGGCAGGCAGGCTGGCAGGCATGAAGGCTGGCAGGCAGGCAGGCAGGCAGGCAGGCAGGCAGGCAGGCAGGCGGGCGGGCGGGCGGGCGGGTAAGCAGGCAGGCTGGCAGGCAGGTGGGTAGGCAGGCAGGCTGGCAGGCAGGCAGGCGGGCGGGCGGGCGGGCAAGCAGGCAGGCTGGCAGGTAAGCGGGTAGGCAGGCAGGCTGGCAGGCAGGCAGGCAGGCTGGCAGGCAGGCTGGCATGCAGGCGGGAATTCAGGCTAGCTGGCGGGCAAGCATGCAGGCTGGCAGGCAGGCAGGCAGGCAGACAGGCAGACAGGCAGGCAAGCGGACAGGTAGGCAGGCACGCAATCTGTCAGGCAGGCAGGCAGGCAGGCGGATAGGCAGGCAGGCTGGCAGGCAGGCTGGCAGGCAGGCGGGTAGGCAAGCAGGCAGGCAGGCTGGCAGGCAGGCAGGCAGGCAGGCGGGCGGGCGGGCAAGCAGGCAGGCTGGCAGGCAGGCGGGTAGGCTAGCAGCCATGCAGGCTGGCAGGCTGGAAGGCAGGCAAGCAGGTAGGCAGGCAGGCGGGCAAGCAGGCAGGCTCCGCCGCCGCCAGCACCTCCACACTGCCTCTGGGGCCAGGATACATATGACGTTGTTTCAGCTTCAGCGGCTCAAAGGACTGGACTTGGGTAGAGTAATGGTCAGGCCTTTGTACCGTGACCGGCCTGTTATCTCTGTTATCTAGGTTGCATACACTGTGTGGTCTGTGGAACGACTTTCACGATGTCACTCGCCTTCCAGAGTTTGTAGATCTACATCACAACAGACCTGAGTACATAACATTGTCAGAACGATGCGTTATCGTTGGTCGATGCTCTCTCTCTCTCTCTCTCTCTCTCTCTCTCTCTCTCTCTCTCTCTCTCTCTCTCTCTCTCTCTGGCAGATGGTAAGTGCTAGGTAACCACCGACCAGGAGGGTACTCTCGTTTGTGTTTCGGGATGGTTAGCGACGACACCACAGGGAGCTCGCATTACAGTGCCCATCAAGTTGCCTTTCAAGGACCGACCATCCCTGACCCTAGCTATCTTATCTCTCTGCCTCACATTAACATCGGTTTCTCATATTCAGTTTAAAAGCACGTTCTCTCGGTCTCCAGCACAACACTCGACGACACGTAACTTACACGAATCAGTATTCTTAACTAAATTTCCCTGTGATTTAACTCTATGTGTTAGCCTTGAGCTTTGAGGATTTTTTTTTTTTTTTTAAGTAGGATGCTCTAGTCACAGAAAAAAGTCTACATCAAGGCCGGGCCCTAAATGAAATACAGAGGTCAATGAAAGGAAAAAACAAGAGACAAGGGAAGGTATTTACGAAGTTTGAAGGAAGTAAAAAAGAAAGAGAAAGCTGTCTTTTAAGATGTGCCATTTATTGGAAAAGACATGAGAGAGTAGAAAGTTCCAAAGCTTCAAGGTGTAGGGAACGAAACAGTTATCAAAACGGCCCACCCCTCGAAATAGGAATAGTGAACCAACATTGCGGCGTAAGGCAAGTGGGTCAAGTTTTAAAGCTGTTCTGGGAGCGATTATAAGTCGGACCGCTTTCGACTCATCTCTGCTTAAGTAAGGATGCAGAGCTAGAGCCACTCCAAATGTGAGAGCAGTACTCTGTACAAGGGAGGATTAACGTCTCATACAAACTTTCATATAAACTTCTAAACAGGACCCTAGTCTCTTGAAGGTAAACTAAGCTATTTCCGCAACAGGGGTTTCCAATACAGAGTTGATGTTACATTAATATTAAGTATGTTCGCTTAGTTAAAAGGGTGACTTACAGAACCATCAAAGGAGAGAGGAAAGTTGGGAGGAATAGAGGATAGAGAGATGGGTAGAAATTGATAATGGAGGCATTAAACTTAACCAGATTTCGTATACCCTACGGAGATATCCTGTCGAAGTTTGAGCTTATTATGGAAGCTCTGTCGAGACGAGATAGAGATCGAATGAGAGGAGCGGAACTGAAGGATGTGGAGGAATGCAGTGTTGAGTCATCAGCGTATGAGTGCATTTGGTTATTTGTAGAAGAATGAAAATCATTGATAAAAAGGACGAAAACTATAGGAGACAGGACAGAGCCTTGAGGGACATCACTGTTGACGAATAAAGGAGGAAAGTCTTATCCAATAACAACCAGGGTGACACACCGGCCAGAGAAGAAGCTAAATATGACGAAGCAAAGTTCGGGAGGGATGCCAGAAGAAGGAAGCTTAGAGATGAGATCCCGAGGCCACATCCTGTCAAAAGCTTTGGATAGGTCAAGGGCAATTACATAGGATTCCCAAAAATCTTTTAGGGTTGATGACCAGACATTAGTAAGATAGAAATGAATATCACCAGCTGGTATCGCCTTACGGAAACCAGATCGGTCATCAGAAAGGAGGCTGTGAGTTTCAGAATGTGTGAGGATACGGGAGTTAAGGAGGGGCTCCTTACCTTTATGACATCATTTATCAAGCCATTCCTTCCTCTTTCTTACCGTTTTTCTTAGATTTGAGGCCTAAGGTACCCATGCTTCTACTCCTTCACTGTAAATGTCACAGAACCTCTCAGAACAAACCTCTGGTTCTTTGCTACTGAATTCCATTTCCCGATCTACGTTACCATAGGAATTATTGAGGTTTGTGTAGTTTCCACGATTATGTCTACTTTTTATTTCCTGCCTCACCTCTACTATCTTAGCGTCCTCTTTTACCACAAATTCAAACTTAAGTGTTACATGTCATTTCTTCCGAGTATGTGTGTGTGTGTGTGTGTGTGTGTGTGTGTGTTCAAGTCCAAGCTGCAAAGTGTGTTGGATATGTTTTCCCTTTTCAGTGTAATTAGATTCAGCCAAGGTTAATTCTGGCAATTCATCATTTTAACGAGAGAGAAAAGTCGTTATAATTAGTTTTCATATATAGCGTAAAAACAGAATAGTTATTGACCGCAAAATTTGTGAGAGAAAAAAATTCACCTCTTCTCGCGAATGAAACTTTGTAATCTATATTCCTTCTTATCTCAATTTCAGTTTCTCGCTTTGACTTGAGAATGACCATCATATTTACACTGCTGCAAAGCTACCGAATTCCTTATATTTTCCGTGTACTATAATAATCATGCAAACATGCAAAAATATTCAAATAAAGGCATACATACATACGTGCACATGAACTCAAACAAAGACACATATATGTAAAAATGCGTATATACGTACACATACCTAAGATGGTACCCAACTTGCGGGAGCTGAGTTAGAGGGAGAGGGTTCATGGCTATAAATAAGCTCACACGGGAAGAGAAAAGAATAAGGGGAGACAGGGATTATAACTTTCAAGTTTCTGAATCACGTTGACGGCGTCGAGACTGAACAGTGTTTAAATTCAGCAGAAGAAAGTTCAACGAAATTTCATGCCAAGAAATATATATAAAAGAAAAAGCATGTCTGAAAAGATGAGAAGAAATACACCTATACTAATAAAGTAGATCTGAAGAAAGTGTGATTGTAAAAAAAAAAAATAGACATAGAGTTCCATGCATTTAAAGCAGCGTGTCCTCATTATAGAAACAGGTTGTCAGACAAAATTCGAAGTTATGAATATGTATGTCATACTAAGATTTGTGATTTTGGGATGTACGTTTTCTTTCGAACAGTTTTAAAGAATCAAACAGCGTATTTGCTGTTTATTATTTTCCTTAGTAATCTTAGAAAAAGAATTACACAAAATTATAACTAATAAAATATGCTGTCTTATTCATTACACAATGCAAATATACCTCAAGACATAGAGACATATTTGCATACACGTGATGGAAAACTTTCGTGTATCTTCATCAGCTTTGAGACAGTGAGCGATCATCAGCATCACCGTGTTAATGTTCTTCCTCTCCATCCCTCGACTGGCAGCAGAGCACAGCCACTCTCCCCGGCGATGGTTCTCTGATGATAGAGTTCTCATCACCTACCGCAAGACTCAGAAAAGGCGAGAAGGGAGACACAAGGAAGGGAAAGGAAGGAAGTGTCTAAGGACGATAATGGGTAAAGATTTCTCCAGATGTCATATTGTTCCTAACGCCGACACACTTGACAGAGACCATGCACCTTTGGGACCTCAGACTAGGCTGTAGGAAATGTCGAGAAGATGGACTCATAAAGCATTTAATGTGGCTAAACAAAAGACGAGAGAGAGAGAGAGAGAGAGAGAGAGAGAGAGAGAGAGAGAGAGAGAGAGAGAGAGAGAGAGAGAGAGAGAGAGAGAGAGAGAGTCCTGAGGTGACAGGACGTAGTAAGGAAGCCATAACCAGCCACAAGGTGCTTCAAGCAGCAGTCAACAAGATGATCTCGTGGATGACTTCCCCCGTGCTGAAGACAAAGTGCTCGCTGGCTCTGGATGATTCACTGTGATCCTTCGTTGTGGAATAAAAGAATTTGCGGAGGAAAATAAATGCGTGTGTCACTCCCGTGATAAAGAAAAGAAAAGACGGTATACATGGGTGAAATGTTGATGGAGACCACAACCTTTTCTTTCACTTCCGAAGGCAGAGTCAATACTAATGCTTCACACCAAAATGATATATATTATCATTCTTGAATGAAACCGAGTAACGTATGTGTCCTATGAGACTGGGACGAAAATTTGCAAAACATCAAAAGAACAGAACAATAGTGAAAAATGAACAAGTACAAAAGGAAAAGTAGTGTAGATGATGACCTTACTATTCCTTCTCGGAATTATTGCAAAGAAAAATGACGTTATGAAATGCCGCTGGAGATGAGAGGGAGGTCACTAGCAAAGGAGCGGTAGTGAGAGTGTTGAGGGTAAAGGGAGGGATATGACAATTATAGGCGAGGGAATGGACATCATAGAAATAGGAGGAATAAAGGAACTAAGGAAGGGTAAAGCACCAACAGAGGCTAGGTTGATAAAACTTCAAGCATCAGATCTGACATGGTAGGAGGCAAATCAATGGTGTGGCGCAGCTTAGTGAGAGGGTGAGTATTTGTACGGATTATTAGACACTGGACACTGTAAGTAACGTTGGCTGAGACACTGTTGTTACATAATGGCTATTCCTTCATTTTCTTGGAGGCCTCTAGATATGCTTTGTGAATGCCTGAAAATTCTATTTTGGTATCAGTGTGTAATTTTCACCGATAAATACGATAATGTATACTCATCTGCAGTACTATTCCCAGGAGCATGAGTATTTTACATTTATCCCAAAAGAGTTCTCACCATGCCGGTGGACAAGTTGGTAAAACGATTAGATTACTTAAAGGAGGATTAATGAAATCACGTGAAACGTTTCATCAAGTTCTGGGAGCTGTGAGGCTCTTATAGAAACTTAATCTTGGAGAAAATAAGAGAGAGAAAAGAGAGACGGAACTGGGAAAACCTGCCACTGACAGATACAGAGAATACTACCTATCAGAATACGCAGTGCAAAACTAATCATTTGGCTTCATTTCTGGTATAGACAGTGCAACAGTGATCAAGATAGATGACAGGGTATGAGCATGTGTGCACTGACATAAGGGATTATGAAAACTTACCGAAGAAAACAGAGAACAGAAGAAAAATTTCAAAAATAGTCGACGATGGAGAATTTGATAACAATAGCAGAGAGTGATATCACCACTGACAGTAGAGGGTAAGAAGATTTGCCAACGAAGGAGGAGGATAGAGAAGAACAAAGGGTGGAGATGGAGTCATCAGTAAAGAGAGTGGATAGAAGAAATAGGAAGAGGGGGTGATAGAGTGAGAAGGGAGAGGAGGACTTACGTGAGCAGAATGGAAAGGAGACATTGCCAACTAGGAAGGGCAAGAGGGACGAACAAAATACATTATAGGGGAAATTAATGGCTGATATGAGAGGAAGGGAAGAACACGTAACTCACAAGCAAATAGGGTGGAGGCTTCTTGAAAAATGCTAAAAAAAAAAAGATATGAGATGGAGGAGGGTGTTGCTTACGAGAATAGGGCTTTCAGTGGGAGGGGAAGTTAACTGTGGTGACAGGCGGAGGAGAAAAGGGGAAAAAGAAAAAGATCCAGCAGGAAGTTAATGAAGGTGGTGACGGTGATATGCCGCAGTATCGAAAAAGAAAACGAAGATAATTATCTGGGGTGTTAGGTCTGCACCTGAGGAGGGAGGGAAGATAGATCTCTCGTGAGGGAGTGAGGGAGGGTGGGAGGGAGGGGTGGAGGGAGAGGAGATGGAGCAACTTGGTGCTGCGGATAACACATGAGGGCAATAGAGATAATTAATGGTCCGGTAAGTCACCCGGCGGAAAGACCAGAAACTGTCTGGAGTGATGAACGAACTTTACTCTCGATTCTCAAAGCTCCCTAAGTTGGCAAGAAGAAATTAGATGCATTTTCTTCTTCCCAGTAATATGAAACTTTATATAAAGGGAAATGTTCTTCCATAGCTTTGCTTTAATTTCATTCCATTAACGGTGTTTGTTTGTCTAAATGTACTAAATAAAATACGAAATGGTATCATTAACTACAGTAGAACACTAACATACGTTGAACAGCAACACCATAACTAGCAGCTCTTAAGTTGTTCAAAAATATCAACATCGGAGAGCGTTACTTGGCATGACACACAAACACACACACACACACACACACACACACACACACGGGCCAGCTCGGGGGTCGTATTCATACCTCAACGGGACGCTTCTAAACAAAGAGCCTCGTAAAGTATGGGTACCGAAGAAATTGTCTAACCTTACCGAAACGCAACAGCTGAGGAGAGTCTGTGGTATGGGAAGCTGAAGGAGGCGAGCGGCTTAATCAAGTAGATTCCCTCCTTTTCCTAAGTCAGTTACACCTCCGGTGATGAGGCAGATCAGCTTAGTGATAACGCCACCATATGCCGTAAGCTTTTCCATCTTGACAACACCTGCCTCCCGACATACCCTCGACAGGACCAACATCCTCCCAACTTACGTAAGGACCTAAAGTCGCCGGAGAGTTACAGCACCTCTCCCAGCTCACCCTCGACAGGACCAACGCCATTTGAGTTAATGCAAATACCGGAAATTACCGGATAGTTACGGAGGATAAAGTTCTATGTTACAGCTGTTGACTTAACTATGGACCTCTTTTCACAAAGATTTCTCCCCTGAGTCGGTCAAGGCCCTCTGCTACATCATCAGAACCTTCCTTTAATCATTTACCTTGCTCCAGTGACTGGAATACTTCATATGTCTCCCAGGTAACCGAAGTCAGTAAGCCTACAGTATGTCAGTGAGTTGGCATCCAATGTCATCACTCACAGATCCCTGGCTTTGAAAGGTTGGGCTTACATAGGCAATGCAATTTCATAAACCCTCAGCAATAAGACCCCGTGCTACCCACTGTCTCGTGGGTTTCCCAGATTAAACTTATCAAAGCTTAGGAAGACGCAAGACCTTTGTGGCTATTACTACCTTGACTTCACCAAAGTTATCGACCTAGTCTTACAAATTATAATCATTAACAGAGCTATGAACACTGCAGTTATCATGTTATCTTACCCGTGGCCTGTATACTTCCTCAGTTAGCGCCATCAGTCTATAGGGCTCCAAGGGGGCTATCTCTACCTTCCAGTCCCTAATTTGTGGCGTCCACAAAAACGGTGACCATTGTGTTGCCCTTCCCTCACAGACGCACCTGCTGGTGGAAGTATGACCACTCCACTACGGTCGTCAGCGTTTACAACAGGTCTTCCTCTTGCAGAGCACTCCAGGAAATCCCGAGGCAGACTCCAGATCTGGACCACTGCCAACAACGTCACTATCAACCAAATCAAGGACATGGTTATGCGCATCATTCCCGAGCCCAACCCCGTTCTACTCTCTCGTGCCTCGCCCGGACCGAGCCGCATTCAAAGCGTTCACTCAACTAAGCCTTTCGGTGTCACTTTGGACGATGAATGAAGCTGGAAGGAACACGTCAGCAAGCAGCACCATCAACAAATCCTCCAGCCATCGTCCTTGCTTTATCCGGAGAGCCAAGACATTTGGATTCCCTGCACTTGAACTAAAGAATGTCGACACAACTTATACTTTCCCCAAACTCACTTTTCCCTACCCGGCTTGGTCATCCTCCCTGTCCACTCCACACCAAGGGCTTCTTGAGAAGGCGTTGAGAAGGGGAAGTTAGATCATCCTCAGTTCATTATACACCAAAAGGAGTTCAATACACTGGTCTTCCCAACTCGCTTTACCCTTCACCTGGATCCCTTACAACAGATCAGAAACAAGTTTATGCGCCACACTAGCCACTGTTACTTCCTGCCATCAGATGTCCCTCGTCCACGAGATGAGAGCGAGGTTTAAGGGAGGGGTGAGCCGTGCAGGGAATGAGGGGCTTGAAAGGTTTTAGGGAGGGTATTGCCGCACAGGGAGTGAGGGTCAAGACCAGAAAACCTCAAACCCATCCACCTTAGACGAAACCCATGGTTGCTCAACCCCGACAATACGACACAGTCCTACACTAGTAACCTACAACACAAACAAAAACAGAGATAAAGACAAAGGCAAGCAGAAAATATCTTCGCCAAAGTAATCGAAATAATTCAGCATAACTTGCAACACTGGACAAACGGGCCCTTCGACCTTATAAACACACATGATGGAAAACACAGCCATTAGTCTGACACATAGCGGCAGTCGAAAACCATACACCAGTCAAATACCAGGTTACACAACCTACCAACTCCACCGCAGTAGCCTACTACATTATGTAGTGGTCGTAGCCGTCAAGAGATGCCTACTTCAAAAATGTTTTGATGATTTTCAGTTGTTTGATACCTTATCAGTGAAAACAATGGTTTCAATGGACCCATTTAATACTGCAACAACATATAATCACCCATGACGGGGATGTCTTGTGCTGTGTGATTAATACAAGGTCTTAGGGTACCGGAACCCGCTGACATCACTGGTGAATTTGACGCAAGACAAGAACAATCTTGGTCAGCCTACTACAAACACTGCACGCAGGAACATATTGAAAATAACAAATATTTCAGTGTTCAACACCTGGAGTCAAACTCAACCCTGACCACGCCGGAAATGATATACGGAAATGGAAAACCCACCACGATATCCACGCCAGACAAGGTGACCTTTCATACAGCGATCATATTCCAATGATTCACACCAGACCAACATCCCCAATTCTGATTCTCAATACTCAGCGGACCTGTTTAGCGAAATATTAAGCAAAGATTTCCCGAATACCGACCGTGAAGGGGAGACAACTGATTAAACAGACAAGACTCTATTTCATTCATGGCAATTAAAGTACAGTCAAATCAGTTCTTCTGATGTGCGTGAGTATGCTCTAAGCAAACAGATCTGGTAACACTGCAATGGAGAAGTGTGTGTATCTAAACCATAAACGAAACCTGTTGTCGTACGGTGCAAAAAGAACGCGATGAAATTTTGGCACATTTAAAGATAAAAAGAGACGTTAATCATGTTATGATAGAAGAATATCTTCTGTAAGGATTATAAATCCAGTAATTAAGAACTGTGGAACATAACCACGATAACGCGGGGCTTGGCGTCGCAAACACGAGTAAATGGCGGATGAGATAGACAATGACAACAGTTTCTATATCATTGTAATCATTGTTGTCGCTGCAGATATGATTTTTGTCTTCTTACGTTGAGGGAGGGAAGGAGGAGGGGGATTGTGGATGGGTAAGAGAGGGATGAGGGGGGAGGAGTGGAGAAGTAGGGGTAAGGGTGAGTGAGGCGGAGAAGCAGGTGTTGTGCTTGTTTATTGCGGTGAAAAATATCTTCAGTGGACTTCAGCAACAGTTTGTATGGTTGTCTTTACTAGAGAAGAAAAAAGTGGCATTATGTTATTTCTGTGTTCTACTACAAGTGATACTTAAATGTCACTTTGCTCGCCCGTAGTTCCTTTACACTGTGCTCGCTCTAGTCCCGTACTCCAACCAACACACGCACACACACACACACACACACCCGTCCCACTCCTTCCGAATTTCCATTCTATTTTTCACTAAACTGTTAACTGCCATGGTGCGATGTTGATATAGGAACTGCAACAAAGATCATTCATATTCTGCTTCTTTTAGCTTTTATCCAGTTTCGAAACACTGATAATTTCCTTTCTAAGCCAGAATTTTTTACTCGTTTCGCTGCCTTCGTACTCCCGTTCAACCACCACCACCTATTGCTACTTTCTGAGTAAGAGCCACCAGTTAAATACAACTGTATTCATTGATAACCCTATAAGAATATGAATAATATCCTCTTTAAAAAAACAAACTAAATGATACATGCTCAAATCCAAATGTGAAATGGATAACAACAGAGCGACATGATGGTCATAACAATTACCTATCGTCAGTAACTAGTCCAACCACCCTCGTTTTCGATGACTTTCCTTGGGCGATCTGAGGCTGCTGCCACCGTGTTGTGTACAACTTGATCATTCCCTCTGAAAAGCTTCTACTCTTCTTCAGCGTTGGAGAAGTTGGTGTGTTGTTGTTCTTACTTGCCCTTTGTTCCCCACGACCGGGCGATGTTTCCCCAGCAGTTCTCGACGGGATCTACCTCGCAGTCTTTGCTAGGCCTCTCTAGCAGATCAAAGTACCCCTGTTCTATGATCCCTTTGCTAGGCCTCTCTAGCAGATCAATGTACCCCTGTTCTGCGATCCCTAGCCGGATAATCCTCGCATTATGAGCCGGGCAGTTCTCCAGAAATACGTAACAGTGGGGTTTAGCTTATGATAAAATTAGATTGTTATAAGATCGAAACACAATCATATTGATAGGTAAAATATCTAGGCAGATAGATAGGAAGATAAACAATAAAGTTATACATATTTCACCTTAACGAATTTATCAACAAACATTACATAAATCGAACTCGTATACTAAATATCAATAGAGTCTGCATTATCTCAAACGTACCTGCATAAAGATAATCCTTTCAGGGCAAGGTTAGAGGCATAACTGGAACTGTAAACACCATCACCTCCTTCTGCAGTTGAACGACCATCGACAGCGAGCGACGCCACGGCCAGTTCACCCACACCAAACAGATGTATCCACACGCCCACACGTTGACCGTTGTGTGGCCGCTTCTGGCAACTCCAGTGTTGTCTCGGTGGAAGGGTTGCTAGTCTGTCGATAACAGTGAAGTTGGCCGTGGATGCTTGATGAGAATGTCTTTTCCTCAGAATGCCAGACAAGCGATAAGGTAGCCGCTCACTCAACTTTTCTTTCTTCGCGAGGGTTCTGTGGTGAATGATGCCTTCATTCAGACATCGTCGGACGCGATACTTGTACAGTGAGTTGCTCTCTGATAACAACATCGTTGGTAAATGAAGTATCTATTGCCTGTTGGATAGCCCTTCGGTCGTCTTCGCATTGAATTACCATCATTCTGCTAAATTCTCCACGAATTTACCGTAGCCTTAGATATACCCAGTTCAGTGTAAACGGTTGAGGCTCCACTTATGTACATAGCAACAATTTGGCCTCAGAAGTTATTTTCTGGTGCTGAGCCGTGGTTTCCGATGGTTCGAAGTCGTCAAATTAGGTTTGAAGACTCCCCCCTCCACCCCCTCTATCCCGCCACTCCCCTCCCTCTGACCCCCGTATCTCCCTCCCCCTCCCCTCCTTCACTTCCTTGTCCCCCACTGTCGCCTCTCATTCCCTAAGAAAATGATTGTAAACTTGTGGCTTTAAACTTGATACGACAAATATCACAATATCAGTAGCAATAACAATGATGACAAAACAGTTGCCAGTGTCCATTTCATCCGTCATTCATACATATACCTGCGACCCCCCCCCCCCCCCGTCGTTGTGGTTATGTTCCAGAGTTCGTAATAATCATATCTTACTACAGAAGTTACTCCTCCATAACATGATTAACATATTTTCTAAGCTTAAATCCATTAAGGTTTCATCGCATTCTTTTTGCACCCTACTACAGCAGGTCTCGTTTATCATTCATGAAATACATACCTGGTAGCTCTTCTCCATTACAGTGTTACCAGATCTGTTTGCATACAGAACTCCCACGTACAGTAACGGGATGAGATATCATGTAGCACGAACAGAACACACGCTCAAGGAACACCCGATCTCAGCGCTGGCCTTTCCACACACCACACTATGGAGACAATTGGACTCTTTACCTAAACAACTGCCTATCAGTGGCAGTAAACGCACGTGATCTGTTATAAGGCCCAGCCTCTCTCAGCGAGTATCCAGCCCCTTATGGCTAACGTAAGAAGCGTGCATTCTTATTGCGTTAGAATGTACAGTAACTGAGACAGAAATGCAAATATTTCATCAAAATGATTCTGAATAGTTTATCTTGAATTTTTCAACAACTGTTTCTCGAAAACAAATGATTCTACATGATTCTATATGAAATCGTGAGTTGAAGAGGAAACGTGATAATCATTAGCATATTAAGAATTAAATGTGTTTACATTTTGTGGCAAAATGCATTCTAAATGTTAAATGTTTTTCAACAAAATGATCCTGTAATGAGTTTTAAAGTACTATTTATGAAAGATAAATTATTTTGTGATATCTTGAGGTGAAAAGAAGACTGATTATATGTAGATGCACTGTTGCATACGTGACAATAAATCTATTATCAATTTGTATGCAAACATAACGCACAAACAACTCCTTAAGAGTAAATAACCACTGTAAAACAGAAAAACAAACAAAAAGAAAATTTATTACGAGTTATTTCATCATATATAGTAAATGCAGTATTCATGTCTGTCTTTCTATTTACCTGTCATAGAGAAAGAAAATCAATTTGTTGTACTTATCATCATTTCTGTGCATCCCCGCTAATACGTCGTGTGATGTGAGGAAACAAGTGGTATGAAACTATGGAAAAGCGGAATCAGCTGCTGTTCCCAACCACAGATAAGAAACATTATCATTCCTCCGCTCACTCAAAAAATAATGTAAACAATATTCTAACCTAGTTCGTTTATCACGGCTGTACACATGACCTATCAACAATAGAAAAGACCCCTAGAAGACCTTCATATAAGAAAGTAAAGAACACCCTAACCTGTTCTGGGAAAACAGACTCAACTCCCTAGCGCAGGGATACAGACGCTTGCAGGAGAACCCTGGGGGCGGGGATAACATCACATATATGATAAGAGTCCACAGTAGAAAAAAAAAATATGAGGATCAAGCAATGGCACCAGGCTTCAATGGACAAATGGAAAACAATAGTCAAGATTATGGGTGAAGAATATAAAAACTATATCCATGATTATGAGAAAGAAATAGCCGACTGGTTGACTCAGAACAAGGAAAGGATCATCACACACCAAACTATAGAGACAAGTGGACTCTCTAAACAACTGCCTCTTAATGGCAATATACGCACGTGATCTGTTATGAGGGCCAGCCTATCTCAGCGATTACCCAGCCCCTCACGGCTACCATAAGTAGTGTGTATTCTTATTTCGATAGAATGCATTCCGAACAGAAATACACATTCTTACTGAAATGTCCTTGAATAAATTACCCTGAATTTGTTTTCAATTAATGTTTATGGAAAATAGATGATTCTACACCAAACTGTGAGTTGAAAAGGAAACATGATGAGTTTTGATAGCTGTAGAATTATGTATGCATACATTGTGACAGAGTGCATTTTAACTGAATAGTTTATCAGTTGTTATTCTTTCAATTTTTTTTTTTTTTGAGAAAGATCAATATTCTACGTGATATCTTGAGTTGAAAAGAAAACTTAATCATTGCATGTATATGCTCAGCAATAAATCTATTCAGTCATTATGAATACAAACATACAAGGATGAATGATGTTGAAACAACTGCTTGTGAGTAACCATTACAGAAGTCAAGCACAAATAAGAGGAATATGTAGTAGAAAGTGAAATATTTCAGCATATATTCTACTGTAATTGATGCTGTTCTGACCAGCGGTTGTGGTCGTCCTGAGCTTAACGTAATGTTGGACGATTTTTTTTTTTTCGTGTTTACTGAACGCTTCTTTATCTGTTCGTATGCCAGTCTGTAATGGAGAAAAAGAATAAATTGAAGTTTGTTGTACTTACAATTGATCCCGTCTACACCCTCTAATATGTTGTCTGAGGAGGCGTGTGGAGTGGAGTGGTGCTTGAAATTTCGTATCCTTCCGGTACTGCAGCGTGAAGTGGTAGACACTGTGACACCTCACTACACAAAGAGGCAGATTAAACGCCTTGCACTCCCGTATTCTGTGGGCTTGGCAGCGTGGGGTCACAGACTTAAACTTGGTTACACCCGCCCACAAGGGACAACTCAATGCGATAAAAGACGAATCGGTGTCAGTATCATAAACTTTTACGTTCAGTATCATAATCATTCAGTGTTACGGTTATAGTTCAGTGTTACAGTCATTTGCATATGTCCGTCACTCCATCTAGGTCATTAACTATCACCATAGGATATCTTGTGTGTTCAACATAATTTTCAAAAAAGTTCACCTTTCCAAAGTTTGTCCTTGACACCAAGGCTTGTGGCCATGATCATCTCTATAACAGATTGTTTTCACCTTTTCAAGTCTACTCATGCTCGATATAGATGGAAATTCCTGATCTTCCATTCTTCAAGAGATTTATGTATCATTAATAGATCACTAAAACTCACTACTGTTCACTTCAAATGCCTGTAAACACGGGAGGTACACAAGGAGACACAACTGCCCATGCGTTACGCAAGTAATAAACAACTGAGGACAGACAGAAATCGGTTGGTGATGTACCTCACTGCCAGACGTATAAGAAAAAAAAATCGACGGAATATGCTGATCACCAATAGCGATATGCATCTAAAACTAAGATTCCTTGTGAACGAGTCAGTCATACGCGGTTTTGATAATGAATCCTTAAAAAGGTAAACAAATATCGTACGCTGAAAACTCTCAGAATGGCAAGTTGCCGGAACAACCAAGAACTCAGTTTCGGGACAAAGTGAAGTGAATAAGGGACAAATCAGCCTTTTACGTACAAACGGACTCCAATTCCTTCTCATCGTCTATAATGGTATGCTAAGTACAGGATACTTTCCTCGAAGGTTTAGAGAGGATAGAGTAAGAATGATGTCAAAATAACTAATTACCCGTTCCAGGGAAACTTTTTTGAAAAAATCATTGACACCTTCAAGACTTAACGTCCATTGATCACTTGACAAAGTGAGGACAAACGGACAGCAGTTGAAAACCACTGGAGATCATAGAAAGACTACTGTGTGTAACTTTGTAAACCAATGCATCGCAGCCACCATCAATCCTGCAGCGTTCTCAAGTTTTCTCTACCAAGCGGGGTCCTACATGGCAGCGTTCTATCACCAAGTCTGTTCATAGCTTACACGGTTAAGATTTCCCCACCAGTTAATGCATGAGCATAACGCCAAGAATAAAGAACGGTCTCATTGGCTCGCATCCACTCTTTAGCACTTTAGCTTACATATATTATGCACTGAAAGCAGAACTCCTGTCCACGGCCGAGTAACTAAACCCTAAGCAGCTTGGTTAAGTCCATTGATAGCCTGTCGTCTCCTCTATACCACATCGTTCCACCTGCATGCCTTTCACTTTCCTGCATCTTAACGCCAGAGAAAACAAGACCCTTTCAATCCATCCTTTCGTCTTCATTTCAACCTTCCACTCCTCCTAGGTCCCTCCAGTTCTGACATACATATCCCCTTGGCCAATCTTTCTTCAGTTATCCTCTTCAGATGTCCAAACCACTTCGGCACACTTCGTTCAGATTTCTCCATCATATTCAGATCACTAACACAAATGATTGCTCGCCTATTTCGTCTCTATCTTAGAAGCATGCTTTGGTGCAGTCCATCCCTAGCAAGGGAGACATATCAATTTCTCTATCTCTCCATCGCTCTCACTTTAGCCATTTCAAGAGTTTTTTTTTTTTCAATTTCTGATCTTTCACCTTCCTAAGCACTTAGAAATCCATTTCCTTCTTTCAGATTACCAATATGGCTTTCACGGTACAGAGATGACTGGTTGGTTGTTGTTTAGGCCTTGGGCCTATCAATTGCCAGGGTCATTAAGGCCGTCAACATCCACCAACGGAAAAATCTGTAACACCTTCTTCAGGTGTTAAAGATTTTCGAAGACCACACACACTCTCACCATGCAGTTGGCTCATTAGTCGACTTGTGTCCTTGTCTATCAAGCTACTCACCTCTGGTTCTCCTCTCTTAGAGGTTTCGGAGATTGCTTTTTCGTAGCATCTAACAGGACGAGGCATAAGTCTTTGCTTTCTAAACTTTCTTCCTTTAGCTTTCTGCTTCTTTATGTTTTGTAATGCAATGTTTTTCAACATTTTGAAACTACAATTCTGTCGACATTTCTGTCACACTATGACAAACGAAGCTCCATAGATTCCAATACATTTGGGATCTTTTTCTTCTCTAACCCTTAATAAAAGAATTTAAGGTGATGAAGAGTGCGATAACTGTATGAAGAATGTGATGATCTAGCAATAAGTCAGTGAGTAGTCTGTAGTGTCATTCTATTAGCATGCGTGTAAATTCTTGGAGTAATGTTTAAGACAGCGACTCAAAGAGTTCTTTCGAACTTCAGATGGTTTCCCCTCCTTCGTTTTTATACTTCCCTTTGTTGAAGAAAATAGTTCACAAAGATGTGTGACTAACAAGTATAACATCTCTTCTTGCCTTTGATACTATAGTGGTTCATATGCTATGTTCACTTTAAGCCAAAGACTATCTACAGCAGGCACTTGAATAAAATTCTTGCAAAGCCAGGACGGGTACAAGAAGAACACACAAAAGAATCAGTAAGCCAACGCCTTATTTCATGATTCTGAAACTTTGCGACCTAATTACCACCATCGGTGTGCGTCCCACCAGCTGAGGAGCATGATCCTAGTACAGAGCCTCCTCTCTGATCGGTCCTTTGCGGTATTTGTTGGTGGAGCGGCATCTCCCTTGTATCTTATCGGCAGGCGTGCCCTTCTGGACTGTTCTATAATTTTGTCTTTTTCTTCTCTTCATTAACGATCAACTTCATCCTGTGACCCTAGTCTCTCCCACCCCGATGATTCCCATCTCCTCTCTTTCCTTTACCTTCTCAGTCTAATACTTATGCATTCTCTGGATATATTTCCACTCTTAATTTAGACCTGTGTGTCGTCTGGGAATGGGTAAGCAGCAGCCGGTCAAAGTCAGAGCGGCAAAAACTTAATATCTACCCTATATATCATTTTGGCTCTCACTCATTTCCCACTGATATGGTTGAAAATACTGCAGTTCAATCTTGCTATAATATAAAGCATGCTCAGCATGATTATGCCTTCCACTTTATCATGGAAACTCTATACCTAGAACATGATGTAACCTGCTTCGCAATACATAGGAATGTAACTTATATGCCATGATTATCTCTCTTGTGGGAAAACCCTTCAAGTTTTATTCGCCACAGTGAGGAGTACTGCCCACAAAGGATGGCTTTTCCACCATTTTCTTCATTCTAGTAATTCTCCAAATGTTAATTTCTGTGCAGTGATAGTGCTGGCCAATCAGTGTTCCCACTCCTCGCGTGTAAAGTCTGCGAGTGTCTTTGCCATAAGGGTTTGGGACACGTGGCACGCAACCTACCTGGCGCTTCCCATAGAATCTATGTGGAGACCGGCCACACCAGGATTGACCGTTATGGTATCTCCTTCTCTCCTGGAATAGCGATACTGTGGAATCCTCTCCCTTCCTTCGCTTTTCCCTCCTCCTAGAATATTTGCACCTTTACGCGTCAGGTCTAAAAATATCTTTGGCGATATGAATAATCCTGCTCTTTCTCTCGTATTCCATTCCCCTTTCATCCGAGATGGCCATGATTAAGGCAAGTTCCTGCTTGCGCCATGTTGGTAACTGTTAATGAGTACCTCACATATTGGTACTGCTAGGCTGCTAAGGGATTCTGACCCACATACGACGCATGAACCAAATGAGATCTCTCAATATCTGCTTAAGGAGTTGGCATAAACGCAGGAGAGAACACAAGACTTGCTGTTCAGAATATCAGACGAAGAGACATCAGTGCCGAACACTCAAAACAAAAGTCTATTCCCAGGAAAAAAGAAGGAAGATTCACTGAAAAAGGCCAGTATCTTTAACGAGTTTGAACTGTAAAATGCTGCTGGGGAAGATAACCAAATAGCAAGGGGATGATTCTTTGCAAAGGAGAAACTACCTTAGTGCATGAGTTTCGGTTCAAAGAAAAGAGGACTCTTGTCTAACGAAATTTTAAACTTTTATGACACAATAAGCTTTGTTTTACCTGCGGGACGGGGATGACTGGAATGCATGCTTTTGATCCGCTGAGGGTATTCGATCCCGTTCCCCACAAGAGGTTCAGGGGAAAGAGAAACGGATTTTCTGGCAGGCGTAAGAACGATATGGAATAAATGGATTGGGCGATGTCTGACTGACTGGAAACAGGTAATGACTCCAATTTTGCTGGAAGCAAACTACGGGAATCTAGATGTGAGAGGGACTTCAAGGTTGACTTAAAACACTGTCTACCACAAAAAGTACCACACTAGGATTGTTATCAAGGTAAATTATCTGTTGCTTAGTGCCAAAAGCTGCATATGACTTCAGGGATCAAGGAATGTCGAGAAAGATTTTCAAAGTATGAATTAGACCCTAGATTGTGAAATGTTCCGCAGTCTGGTCATGCCACTTGAAGAAATATAGATCTTGCAGTACAGGTCTAGTGGAAAAAGGGAACAGAAGTCGTACCTAAGGTGAAGTGAGCTGAGTTAAAGGTTAGCGCCAACACAGTGGCCTCTAGGCGGAGGGGTAATGAAGAGCCGTGTCGTGATTACAGTCTTCAGAATTCTGAACGAAAATGAGGACTAGAGAGAGAGAGAGAGAGAGAGAGAGAGAGAGAGAGAGAGAGAGAGAGAGAGAGAGAGAGAGAGAGAGAGAGAGAGAGAAGATTCTGACAAGAAACACTTTTGGGAAAACACGGACTAATATTTCTATAGGACGGATGTAAATGTCCATCTCGTATTGTACGAATTACTCGTTAAATACACACACACACACACACACACACACACACACACACACACACATATATATATATATACGGACCACACAGTCTCTGGTACTGTGGAACTTCGTTAGCACTTCGACCGACACGAATAATCAAAAACCCATTTCTGACAAAGAAATAAAATCCTGAAACTCATTCATTTCCACAGATTCGGAAAAAGATTATTTCGGGAATATCGTAGCAGTTTCGGCGTAAATTAAGTCTCCTGTCGAAAAGCTGGGAACAAATCCTATTACAGAGAATATTTCAAAACGATATAGTCGAAAAGATGAAGAACATCCAGTTAGTAAATTAAGCCTCATGGGAGTTTGAGACAAGTACAGAGAAAGAAATTGTTTTTACTTCGAGACAGTCGAGTCTGTTGACAAAGGAGAGGAAGCGTGTGTTCTTGCCGACTGGAACATAATCAATTTAACGCAACTTTTTCTCTTTGCTCAAAGCTGAGTTCGGAAACCCTCTCTCGCTGATTTTAGTGAACGTGGCTTTTAGAACGGACAACGAAGATGATATATTGTACAGAGATGTGAATATAGAGATACGAATGTGTAGTTTTTTCTCTTCCGCTGTCTTCAGTTAATCAAAGCTTAGCTGACTCCGAATTCGCATTCCGATCCTTATGAGTTTAAACAAGAGATGCATCAGAACACATTTGGGTCTACTACACCTTCACTAATGACCACGCTTAGCGTTCAATAACCGGCACGTTTACTGGACACTGACGTTCATCTTTTAGTGTCCATACAACACATAGGATAATCAACAGTCTCAAGTAAAATGCCAGATAAAGATTAAGGAACTAATACGTGAAAAGGTAGATATGCGGTTTATACAATGGTAATGCAACAAAGGTAACGTATACCTCGTGGATTAAAAGTCTTTTCATCATTATAGATTATTTCATTTAGTAAAATAAGCGATATGAATGAGTCCAACTTTAGAAAATTATTCTAGGGATTACATTGATACACAAGCAGGATACCTTTTCTTCAGCATAAGATGATGTTTGTCTTTAGTCTGTTCCGGTGTGGATTGGAGTTGAAGTACAGACGCATGGATGTGAAAATATCTCTACTTTTAATGTCATCCACTTCAGTCTGCTTTTCTTAGCAATTTTCTTTTCTGATTCCTTTCAGAACTCAGTTTTAACCTCCACTTCTCAGTACTTTCATGGAGCTTTATACGCGAGCAACAGATACATGAATTCTGTCGTATCTGAATTCTGCTACGAACAAACATGTTTCAATATCGTTCTTAATCCTTCAGAGACTCGTGCCTTGCTGCTTGCAATCGGTTCATGTACACCATTCTAGCAGGCTCGATCTCACACTCGTGTAATCGAGCGCTTCGCTGCCTGTAAGCACTGATCCACACAGTTATGAGATAAATGATGTTAGCCTTTTCAAGAACATCTAATACCTTGATTCACTTACAGTCATTGCTCTTAGTTATACGAATATTGGCACGCTTCATATGTATCTCCCGTCTATCTGTGAGTACCCAAAGACTCCTAGTGTTACCTAGGATATTTCTAAAGAATCCTGCAGCGCGAGGCTGCGCTACTTCTATTAGCATAGAAATGTAGACTTCTTTTGGAGTGAGAAGCTCGACGAGCCTGTAGTACTCCCAGTGATGCAGCCTCACCAAAGGTGACGACTCTCCACTTTCGGAGCAACCCCGTGCAGGCGGAGCTGGGCAACACCGGCATGCTTCATATGTACATGGTAACATACGCCTCAGTTGGGAATAGATGCTTTGTTGGAGTTCCCAGCCCTCCCCGTGCAGACTGGTAAAGAATGAGAAGCCCATTTCTTCGAAAGAAAGTAAAATATCATGTGAAAACGAGGGTGTTTTTTTTTTATGAATTTGGATTAAAAATTAGTCCTCGCAGTGAATATTTGTGAAGTCTATTCAAAAGTAGAAAATGATTGTATGGCAACTTATCGTTAGGTACACAAGTATGTTACATCAGTGTCAAAATTAGGTGATCTTTAGACCCTGAGACCACCACAGAATCACTGGTGGCTACTGTCGACTCGGTATACTTTCATCCACCACAGTTACGTGTCCATAATTCCAGTATCCCTCAAAGACTCCAGCAGTGATATCTCCTGAGACTCCCGTCCACAATATATCAGAGAGGTGTGACCATACAAGCGTCTGTTACCACTATACCATTCATAGCCGAGTACCACGTTAATGTACCAGAAACAGGTGAAGCCAAATCAGTGGTGTCCCCCCGTGCCACAGGTAACTGTTGCGAGACCAGCAATCCACCTTTCAGCGGCAACCTAACTTTGCCAGGCTCAGCCAGCATCCACGTCACTACAATGGTCTGGAATGTTTTCCATGCATAATAGAAATTTAAACGCTCCAACAATCTCACAAAACTTCTCGTTTTCCAGCCGTATGCTTCTGAAAAAAATGTGAAACTAACCAATTCCTTGCGTTTTCTTCCTGACTAGAGACTGTCAGACCCACCATAATAGCACTGTCCTGTACGCTGTGAAGCATCGTGGGATCCATAGAAGGTGGGCAGTGGGAACATCTTTTGGCGAATCACTTCGGTCTTCCGACAATATCGAGGATTTCAGACAGCATGGAATCACAGTGAAAGACTAACGAAGATATCATCTTTTCCCTCTTCATTTTTTTCTCCTCTTGATCGTAGTTGTTGCCAAGATGATATTTCTTCTCACCATAAAGTTATTTGTTCTCAGAAAGTAACTGATTTATAAAGTTGTATGTTCTTAGTCTGTAACAAACTGGAAAGTTAACTTTCATCGACGGTTGTGATTTGCACTTATCTAAGATGGAACTTAACACCTTATACTCGGCCTTGTATCTTGATCTGTCCAACTCTTAACCCAGATATGATCTCTACCTTGATTATGCTAAGATGGGTATAACTCTAGATTCTAGGATCCTACCCCTCCATATCGTCAAATCACTGTGTGGCTATACAGGCCATATAATCGAACACGATTTAAAGAAGCAAAGCGTGGCACTAAATCGTCCATCCTAGGCACCTGCGTGGATATTTACGATGGCACAGTGGATTGTCTGTATCGTAGAGTAGCATAACGTCAGGTACATGATGCTAATGGTAGGATATTACGGCATGTCATGATATTGGGCACGTAACCCTTGCGGTACGGCACTGCAGCATGTCGCCATGCCGGCTACATAACACTAACGGTACAGTATGGTAGCATGTCATATTACCGGGTACGTGACACTTATGGTCTGGTGTCGGAGCATGTCATGCTACCGGCCAAATGACACTTACTGTACGGTATCATGGCATGTCATGCTAACGGGTCCATGACATTTACAGTTCGGTAGCGGAGCATGGCATAATGTTGGGTAATATAACCTTATAGTACAGTGTTGTAGCATGTTGTAACACTAGGAGCAAGATACGTCGGTCAGTTAGGCTACATAGAATGCATATGTATATGATATCAAACTGCACCGGATGGACGGTAGGGGCGCGTGGCGTGGCATGGTGCAGATGGGAGGAGTTAGCCTAAAGCAGAAGGACTGGGTGGGAGTGAGACGCGGAAGGTAGAGTGTGTGTCGAGCCATCGACATGTGTTTGTCTGTAAGGACGTAAGGTTCCTTACATAGGCTTATGTTCCATCCTTTCCCTCGAGAGTCTTCTGTTCTTTTCATATCATAATTTCCCTTCGCAACTTCTCACTGTTCTTTGACCAAAGGTCTTCTTTAAGTAAGAATATCTCGAGGATGATTTGGGTTGAAATGCAGCAGGTAGTTAAGGTACAGCATAGCCTCTCCGAGCTTCACGGTATACTATCCTCGAACGCGACCGTTCGACCCTTGAGCAAGCCGAGACGACCCATGCTAATGAAGGCGTGGGCTTTAATCTGACCCGCAAGGGTCAGATCACCATACTCAAGGGTTGTACCGTCGTGCTTATGGGTCGTGTTGTCTTGCGAGAAGGTTGTACCTTCCGCTCAAGTGTTAAGCATCTAGAGTGTCGAAACAGCCAGCTGAACCAAAGACAACTGTGATCCTGATTGTGTACAACCCTCTTCATCCTGTGTTGACTTACACTGCTGACAACAACCCTAATATTATTCTTAATCGCTTCACATTGCTTCCTTGATCAGCGTGAGGATACAACCTATAATCATATCACATGGAATGATTTCATTTTGTTTATTGAGCCCTTCATCGAAGCAATCAATTTATAAAAGTAATTAGAATCTTACGTTTAAGGTGCCTCTCACACCATATTCTTGACCACATATCTGTGGAGGTAAAAACGAGGTTCTTTTTACCAAGGCAGCGAGAAGTGCAGCTCCCTCATCAGTCTTGTTCGGCCCATTTAACAGTATATTGCAGACTTTTGGGAAGAGATTCATTGTGACAAGTGAGTGTGGTAGGCTGAAGATTTGTAGTAAACAAGACCAAATTTACGTGCATAAGATTAAAGCTGCATCTAGTTGGTAGATAGATGGGTTTGTACGAATATATATATATATATACACTCATCATTCTATT
>NC_092227.1:55336118-55371118 GCF_036320965.1 Panulirus ornatus | reverse complement strand
GAATGCAAGAGTTTTGGAAAGAGGGGAAAGTATGCAGTCTGTTGTGGATGAGAGAGCTTGGGAAGTGAGTCAGTTGTTGCTCGCTGATGAGACAGCGCTGGTGGCTGATTCGGGTGAGAAACTGCAGAAGCTGGTGACTGAGCTTCGTAAAGTGTGTGAAAGAAGAAAGCTGAGAGTAAATGTGAATAAAAGCAAGGTTATTAGGTTCAGTAGGGCTGAGGGACTCTTTGTACTGTACGGGGAGTTTTACACTCGTGGGACTCCATCTCTTGAATATTCTCTACTGTCATACAACTTCTTAAAGCAATATTTGCTGTCTGCATTATCATGTCCTCCGTCATCACCTTCCTCCCATCCACCACTTTTATGCCGTAAATGAATTTCTTTACATCTTTTTCAACAAATGTCTTACTTAATTTCACATATGTCCCCTGGTTGTCTTATCCCTTCTCTCAAAGAACTGTTCACTGTCCAACTCATCGATCTGCTTTAGGAATGTAAAGATAATGCCTCGGTCAGCCCTCGCTCTTCTCTCTTCTAAGGTGGTCAAATCTAAAGCCTTTACCTTTTTCCTGTAATTTAGTTATCTTAAGTTTGATACCATCTTTGTTGCCCTCCTCTGGACCTTCTTCAGGTACGGTGATCAAACCTGAGAAGCATATTTTGGTTTTGGCTTTATAAAACTTATGAATAACTGATAGTAGGCATGCGACAGTTTGACTCCTTAACTGTTTTCTTACATTTGACTCTGGTGATAGGTTAGTGTTGACGTCGACTCTTAACTCCTCACAACACAGAATCCTGAAGCTTTTTCTCAGCTAAATGATAATCACATCGAGGCCTTGCCTTTCCCGTCCTCATTATTTTACATTTGTTTGAGATGAATCCCATCCACCACGTATCAAACCAACGAGGCAGTGACAGTGGTTCCATGGGAGCGTTGCGTACGGTTTCTGCATGCTCCATTTATCCCTCTGAAGTTTAATCATTGAGTTGATATTAGATGGAAGTGCTCGATGAGGTAGCATGCAGGGAGCGATGAACACATACGGGTATGAAACAGGAGGATACTGTCTATGGAATCTTTATCAAGGATATCCTACAGTCATGAGATTTTGTAATTACCTTAACGTAAAATGTCTAACATCCTGTCGTACTGGAATCAAGATACAGTCACCCAATCAGTTTCTGAAAAGGAATAAGTTGTATGGTATACGTAAAATTACAGAACATGAATGAGGGAAATGGAATTCTTTCGCTCTTAGAACTAAACTCTGTGAAAAAAGAAATAACGTATTAATTCAAGTAACCATCCCAACCTTGAGGTAAAACACAGACTAATTAGAAAGCCTCAGCAACGCTTCAGATTGAAACTGAAGCCTTTCATCTCAGAAAAAAACTCCGGGATATTAATGAGATATTGTAATATGAATGAATAGCATATATTATGAGGTATAATTGTTGTCATCAAAAGGATTATATGAGTATGTTTGGACTCCCGTGGTGTAGCCGGTTAGTGTTCCTGACTGTGACGCATTCACGGGCCGCCCAGGGTCGAGCGCATTGGTTCTAATCGTGGTTGCAGCAGTCGGTCCACAGTCAACCCAACTGTTCATTCTCCGAGAGGAGTTGGTCGATGAAATGGGTTCCTGGCTCGGGCTAGGGTATATATATATATATATATATATATATATATATATATATATATATATATATATATATATATATATATATATATATCATACTATTCGCCATTTTCCGCGTTAGCGAGGTAGCGTTAAGAACAGAGGACTGGGCCTTTGAGGGAATATCCTCACCTGGCCCCCTTCTCTGTTCCTCCTGTTGGAAAATCAGAAAAAAAAAAAAAAAAACGAGAGGGGAAGATTTCCAGCCCCCCGCTCCCTCCCCTTTTAGTCGCCTTCTACGACACGCAGGGAATACGCGGGAAGTATTCTTTCTCCCCTATCCCCAGGGATAATATATATATATATATATATATATATATATATATATATATATATATATATATATATATATATATATATATATATATATATATATATATATAAAGTGTGTGTGTGTGTGTGTGTGTGTGTGTGTGTGTGTGTGTGTGTGTGTGTGTGTGTGTGTACCCATGAGTGACTATTGGTATTTGTGTGTTGTATGTCTAGCTGAGAAACAGTAATTTCGAGGCACTTTCATAAAGTAAGTAGCCCCAGAAAGTCTCCAGGTACACACAAACACTGGGGTCCTGTACCTTACCTTTCTTCCCTGCTAGTTTTATAATTTCATTATCCAGTATTCTCAGGTCCCACCAATATTTTCATGAGGGTAGAAGTGCCAATGACTTTCGATAACAACAACTGTTTGCGTCCAGAAATTGGTAGAAATGGTCAAGGTGTACATCAGGAAAGATTAACCGTAAAACCTGATGATAGTATTCTAATTTACTTGTAGGCATATTCTAACAACCGTTGCTATTTCCTATCTCAGCCCATAAGCTGTTAAGATTACTACATTGACAATCATATACCATGTCAGTCTTGTCACCTTCCAACCTCCACTGACTGAGATCCGTCCCCACATTCACCTTGTGCCAGCTTGCAATCGTACTGACAGACACAAGAAAAGATCTAAACCTACTTCTGTGAGTTTCATATACAATCCATGGACAAGTGCACAGCCATGCAAGCAAATAGCTTAGTTTTCTCTTAGTTATTTGTATGTCAGTTGCTATAATTCAATCAACGCGAGACTGTTCATCACTTAATATTCACCATCCAGTACTTAATGTATGTCACCTGCAGAATTACTGTAATTCAACCAATGTGAAACTTTTCATCATTTAATCTTCAACTGATGACCACTAAATGCATGTTGTATTTACCACAGAATTTGCACTGCATAACGTCCTGTGCTATGTAACTATGTAAATGTACCTCAATAATGTACTTATCCAGAGCGTAAAGTATCAAGCCTCACTTTGATCTTGATGTATTTTGTTTTAAATCAAATGGTTGCTATTACCTCCCCCCCCTACTCACACCGTTAACTAATATCTGAGCTGTATATTTTCTGCCAAAAGGTTACCTAAATTCAAAAGCTGTTCTTTATTATTTATGTATTCTCTTATTCATTCATTTACTTATACAGCTGGTGCTGACCCCCTTCAACTCTCTCTACACAGATTTTACCACCTGCATCACCATTTATCGTTGAGGGAGAAAACTTATATATTCATGAATATTAACCAAGAGATTTTGCCACAGGGAAAGGCTAGCGCTTAGCACTCACCGCGGGAAAATACAAACTTGCGAAGGAAATGAATTGTATGAATCTGATCGAGAGTTATCTATGTGATGGAGAGAGTGTATATTTGTGGACTGAATGCCAGTAGGTCACATGTGGGTGAAACGTGGAAGATGAGACAGCCACCCCGGGCCAAAGGCGTGATATTCGTCAACCATAATGAATTACTAAACATCATTAACCTTCATTGACCCTCCCGATACCCAGGCGGGTCTGACCAGTAATATACTGTAGAGAGAGAGAGAGAGAGAGAGAGAGAGAGAGAGAGAGAGAGAGAGAGAGAGAGAGAGAGAGAGAGAGAGAGAGATTACACCTACGTCATGCGTCACGGAACATACGCCATCACAGACGCATGGAGCAAGCGCCGGCAGTTTCCGAAAGATACCACCAACGGGTCTGCCAAGCAGCACGGCATGTATCATCCCCTCGCCCAGTGAGGATGTCTTTACGACATCCCTCATGACAAGCAAGTCAGACAGGTCGCTGTACTTAATTTCTTAAAGTCCCTCTCTGGCCGACCTCGCTGCACAAACTTCCTCCTCGCTCTTCCGCGCCACGACGCGGCGAGAGGGGCTTAAGCCTCATTTCGTCGCCATTGCTGGTGGTTTATGCGGCACTATTGTCTCATAAGGGTTTGGCCGGGTGTTGAGGAGGTCATTGAGAAAAGTGACGGCGCGACTCAAGGCGTTTTCAGGCGGCTGGGAACACGGCAACCCACTCAAGCCTTATTAGTTGGCAGTGCTATGGCCCCGAGTATCCTTGGCGTGTGGGGCACGGAGTATGTTTCGTGCTGGTATTATGACTTGAGAACTAGAGATTTATTATCTAGAAGCAGTCGTGTCTCTGGAAAGAGCTTTGAAATGCGTGTTAGTTGTGTAAATCTCGGTTATTATGGCTATAATAACGTCGACTATCATGACCTAAGACGCTCAAACATAGTTAATGACGATATTATTTGAGGATGTAATGCGCAGATGCCATGATTAACGAGTTAGATGCTCATCAGTAGCTGATGGAACACTGTAAGAACCTTGATTATTTCCAGTTATCAAATCTATTGCTCAGAGACTTAGGATGTACAATACTACGTGTTTGTACGTATTAATGTAATTGGGCATATTCAATGATGCTGTTATGAGCACAGCTTCAAGAATTGTGCCATAGGATAAAACTGTATTTCTAAAACAGGGATATGTTAAGGCCCTGGGATATCCTAAGAAAATCTATTGCTCACGAAAAATAAGTTTATGATACGTACTTGAATTAATGAGCCACAAATAGGGATAATATTTTCTTTATCTCTGTGTGTCTGCTACCATTTTTTTAGATGTCCACAGAATTAATCAATCTTCAGTTGGACTAAGAAAATATCCCACATTAATTTATTTTTCTGATCGATACGATACAACCAACCAGCAGTCATATTTCGAAAAATACATTATTCACACACGTCTTCTGTGCCTCTGGAGGTTTTCTTTTAATTAAACTTTCTCGCTTACCACTTTTTCCAGTGGGAGTATCATGCATGATAGTTTCAACAACCATGTTGATATGTGTGAAGATGAGATCAAGCAATCAGTCCAAGCAAGTAATTAGCAGATTATACCCTCTCATCCTAGTGTGTTCACTGACGCACTGGAAACTTTCCCGTATACTCTCTAACTTTTAAGAACGTGTGTCTCCATGATTTCTATCTCCATGAGCATCCAAATCCGTAAGTGTGTCTCTTTATGATTGAAATCCGCCATTATCATTACTTAACCTACTCTGAAAAGTGTATGTTATAGTTCTTCATGTACCATCTTGTTCTCTCGTTGTTGTCGCTGCTTTATTTTTGTTCCAGACCGTCAGAATTTTTTAGAGGATTACATACCATGAACACAACCATGTACTTTCTTCCTACATTATGTATTTTCCGAAAGGGCCAACTACTACTATATCCAGAGACTTAAAGCTTATCTTTTATGAGGGGAGCCAATGTTACTCCTCCGTCTTCACTCTCCCTCCTTACTCTCATGTGCGTCTTTACGACCTTGTCAATATCAGGTGTGTTCTCAGCTATACGATCCTTAGATTTCAGCTTCGCTACTACTACTAATGCATCGCCTAACGTTTCTGACGTCTCTGCAGTGCTGGCAAGGGCGTTCTGTCCTCTTGCCTCATTTATCGTCTACCGCTTTTTGAATTTTAACTGTTTGCTTTTCACCTTCTTTCCCCTCAGTCTTTCGCATTTCAAGAATACTGCACTGAGTTCCACCGTTGCTTTTAAGTTCCATAGCTTATTTACGTACCTCCTGCCTAGATGCCTCCATATCAAACGTTACCATAACTGGGCTTCCCTGTATGTTTTGATCATAACCAACAATTTTCCTTCTTTTGTTTATCACAGAGATTTCATCTGTTATTGCTGTTGCTTTTAGAGTTCCTCTAATGGGCATTACTTCTTTCTTTCTCCGTTCCTCCCTGTCTGGTATATGTTCTTGCAATCGAAAAAAAACTTATATGTCTATCGAGTTCCTGGTTAACAAATCTTTCTGATCTAAGTGCTACCCACCTTGCGGTTAAGATCATCAATATCAGTTGATGACTCTTTGTGCCTTTGGTCTTCTCTATAATCTTTTTTGCTAACAAGCAATGCCATATCCTGTATTCTCTGCATTTTTCTGAACTCGCCATTTGCCAGAGTTTCAGTTTTGGAGATTGTTCTGTCTCTAGCAGTACAGTCGTTCTTCCTACAGCTACACCTAAGTCCGTGTGTCCTCAGGTTTCTGTCCCACAGCATCAGTCAACATCTCTAAGGTCTCTTGCCCAGATCCAGAAACTGCACCTCCTTACCTACTATTTTCAAAGCTTTCAGTACTCTGTGTTATAAGTATATATTCTTGTTAAACAACGTCTAAGACATATTTTCTGCTTTTTGATCATTGTAACTTCTCTGATTATAGGCCTTACCATTTTCCGCCAACTGGTGCGAACCTGTGTTCATTTATTCAGAAATTAAATTCCCTGTGCTCTTGCTTCATCATGACACCTCACATGATCTTTAGATTATTTCTTAGTTTCTACACATCCGTCACTCATATTTTTTAACGTCCGTTCCAGGTTCGTGATTATTTTAACCGACATCTCATGACGTTTCTTCTCTGGTGCTACATGTTTTACCCTTCCCTCTTGCCCTCTTTTTGTGGATCTTGTCGCAATTGTCTAACCCTGATATATCTACACCGTAAAGAAGAGGAAACTTGAATAACTTTAGTGTGTGATAACAGGTGTAACTTGATTGCACTTAGTGAGGTGATGTCTGAATTAGACTGATTACCACGCTTTCTCGTACTGTCTTCTCCCCTAAGTTCAGGCAGTGTTGAGGCTCGTACACTGCTCCATATAACAGAAAGAATAACAGTGACATAGTTTGTTGGTACATACATAAGATTCATCGAGGAAATAATTTCCACTGATGTCAGTGTTGCCTTTTGGTTGTAGATATTTTATCATATCTAAATATTTATTCACAGTGACACTTCTTTACATTAGTTCTTTCACGCACTTGCTTACTCATTACCCCCACTCACATGTTAACCACTCACATTACTTGTTGCTTGCACATTCTTTGAATGCACAGTATGTCACCATTTTGCCTTACTGAGGATGGCAACAGAGTGTGCATTCGATATGAAAACTGGTGGCTTCTGTCCTCATCGTTACTAAACTCCTGAGGATTTGCACATTCAGACTTAATGTCCAGTTGTTTTATCACACAGGCCCTCTTCACTGTCCACTCCCCCCTCCCCTTACTCGTACATAATACGCCTAGTGAAAGAAAACCTTCCAAAATCTCAAGTAGAGCTTCACGAAGTCCAGGAGCACCTACCTCTACTTCAGCCTTTGTGATTACCCTTTCTATGTTACGGCAGGAGAGTTTTACACTCGTGTTGCCCAGTCTCTTAACTTTCTGTGTTACGAGGAGAGATTTCTATTCTCTTTCTGCCCCTGTATAAATACGTTCCACGTCTTTACTCCAATTTGTATGTGGACTCACGTACACCCTAGACTGAGCTAACTACTCATTTATAGACCAACCCTGAAGGGAGAATAACTCCTAGGTTGGATGTGAGCTGCCTGCCGTACCCAAGTGAGTGTTCGACCCAAGCTAGGTGGCTCCATGTTGACTCTTGGTCAGTAACATTAACCACTCTACCCTGGAGTGTGTGACAGTTTATGTGTGTATACATAACTGTTCTGTTTCCGTATAATCTTCAGGCTGTTACAATAGAACTCCATGATTCGTTAACATTTATAGCTACTCTAGTCTGTGAGTCTCCCTCTATAGCATATACCAACATTTTTAGGAGAAATTTTTATACCTACATACTGCTACATTTGGCAATGCTCCACAAAAATAGCAAGCATAATTTTCTTTATATATGGCCGCGCGTTGTGCGTTCCATGGCAAAAATATGTTTCACCGCATTCAGCATTAAACTCCTGCCATGGAAGGAATGTTGCCTCCAGATAACAGATGTTGGTTTTATCTGCAATATTCAAGTTCTTTCATTGGGATGAAATATAATGATATTACTTTATTTTTTTTCCCCCTGAGGAAGAATTATATCGTCTGGCTTTTTATCATACAGCCAAGATAAAGGATGTTTATGGGGAGTTCTGAGGCTCTTGAATCCCTTTGCAAAGCATTGGATCAACTGTCTGAAGAATCAGATTAGAATAATGGTTAGGCAAAATCATTACATCCCCAGAACGTATAATCATAATCGTCATGTTATGATAATCGTACGAATGACCGATGAAAATGCTTTTCAGCTGACTCTTAAGTGAGGATCACAGGCGTCTTTAACGACCTTGGTGGCCGTGAAACAGCAGAACGGCAGCCGCACAGGAAGCAGACGTGTTTTTATGATCGTTAACCTTTGAGAGAGAAAGACGGAACTCCAGATCGTTGGTGTCGATGACAACATCGCTGTTGGCAGTTAAGACTTGGTCGAATATGGGGTACTTTCACAAGACAACTACCAACAGGGATTGTCTTTGTTTAACTAAAACTGGTACATTTCATTAGTCATATTGCGCATCGTAGAGGGAACAGGAGAACACAACGGGTTATCTTAACCCGCAACCCTGACATAGAATAAAATGGAACGAAGAGGACTTCAAACTGCAGCAAACAGATCACGGGGTCCCCTGAGGCTGTGTGTGTTAGTGGAAGAGATCAGAAACTCAGAGGTTAGCGTAGTGAGAGGAGACAAGCGTATAAATGAGTTAAAGAGAAATACCAGGAAACCGTAGATGTAACTGAGGAGGGACAAATTATGCATGTCGTGGACCTACAACGAAGTATTGATCAAATCTATTTCTTAATATATTTATGGCTCTAATTTAATCTACTATGATCGGTATATCATTCCACATGTTAACGATCCTCTTGAGGAAAACGTAGTTCACCTCATTCAAAGTAAAACACTTGCCCACTAGTTTGTAATCATTCGAGTGAGTGAGATCCGAGAAATCTAACCAAAAATAATTCCCTAAATCGAGCATATCAAAGTCTTTGATCATTTTTAGATGTCTTTTTTGAATCAGCTCTCAACCTTCTCTTTTCAAAGCTAAATAATCATAAGTCGAGTGGCCGTTCTCTGCTCCGCTCGCCTCCTTGCTAGTTCCACTCAGACCATGTCTCTTTTTAGGTAAGGTGACCAGACTTGAACACACTAGTAAAATGTACTGAGTAAGGATTGCTTTATTAAACCTAAGTTCGAAAGTCCTTAGTATGAATCCAAGAATTTGGATCATCTTTTCTCATTGCTTCTGTGTTTACTTAGGTCATCAGAGATTATTCCATACAAGCCTTTTTCCCCGTGTGATTTTGGTAGTTCATCAGAATTCCCACTGTAACTTGCCTGCTCGTTTTACTTCCGATACATAAAACTTTGCACTTACCGATATTGAAATTCATTCGCTACCTTTCAGCCCAGTTCATCAGATTTTCCATGTCATTCTGAAGCTGTGGACGCTCAGCCACTGGGTGTGGATATATTTCCCAGTTCAGCATGGTCTTCAATTCTTGATATCTTAGCGCAGCCAGTCATCAGTGTCACTGATATATTTGAGGTAGAGAACCGGTCCTATGCTCGAGCCTTGCGGCACAACAGGTGTTACGTCTAACCATCCTGAAGCTTGACCATTAACTGCTGCTCCTCGCTTTCGATCAGTCAACCAAATTTTCTAGCCATCAAAGTAAAACGCCATCCATAACCACGTGACTTAACTTTGTCTGGTAATCTTTGATGTGGATCAGTATCAAATGCTTTCTGAAAATCTATATGGATAACGTCATCCACTATATACTTTCGGTATACATGTTGATAATATCATTTAAGAATTCAAGTAGATATATCACATATGAGCGAGTTGGTCGAAAACCATGCTGATAATCGTGAATGGTAAATGATTTACCATCTAGTTTTGAATGATGTTTTCCATAAGTTTTCCAGTAACAGATGTTAGATTAACTGAGCTATTATCTTTGGACAAGGACCTTTTTTTTTTTTTTTGAAAATGGTGTTACTTGACTTTAAATCGTCAGAAATTTTCGCCCTTGAGAGTGGCTCACTGTAAAGAGCAGGGAAGGGCTTTAACTATCTCATTTTCGCTTCTTTTAACTTCTCGAATAAAGCCTACCTGGGCATGCCTTCTTATTTACGTCTCATTCGATTTATAGACAGATGATGGTGTAGCGTCAACTCGTGTGTTAATATATTGTAGCATATCTTCCTGTTTTAACATTGGACCTGTTAACTGAGGATAAATTGTGTGTTCTCTGGTAAAAGGAAAAGAAGAAAAAATTAGTCATTCAAGATTTTGCCATGACTTCATTATCTTGAAGCACGTCACCGTTTAACGTAATTAATGGACTAATTGTCTGGGTAATGACTCTCTTGTTCCCAACAGAATAATGAAATTCCTTTAGGTTTCTTTCGCTGGTTTCAACAATATACGCCTCAGACTGACACTGATGTATAAGTCGCATGCTTTTTCTACGCAAAATTATGTCACTTACTGTATCACGTCAATTGTCTGTTTTGTTTGCGTTTCTTGTGTGCTACTTTCTTAAACAAAAACGCTGTTCTACCACCTCGGCTTACGGAACTGTCAGACAATTTTCTAACCAACGAGGCGCAATCCCTCATCTCCCAGTAATTCAACCATATAACGAGACTATAACTATAATGAGACTGTATCTTAACTATAACACATTGATATGCCACTCGTAATCAAATAATACAGTGCTATTCTCGCCTTATAGATGCAACGTCTTGTGTAACTTATGTGTCTGATGTTTGCTGCACAAATAAGTCAGCCGAGCGCCTTAGACGGTTACACACGCTCGTCAGCATGTGGCTTAATCAGCCACACACTTTAGACAGAAGCAACGCACCTTACTGAGGCACGAACCCTAGTCAAGCGAGTATTGTCCTTGGCCACAGACTGTAATTACCCAGGTACTCCGGCTGGAAATGTCTGCTCTTCACTCTCTGGACAGTGTTTACCCTTGCTATTTTCATTAGCTCAGGCAAATTACTCGTTTGTTCAACGAGGCAAAAAATAAAATGAGATCCCTGAGTTTTGTACTGTACCACAGTCTTCGTCAAATTTGCCCATGCTATTACCATAATACTGAAAGGAGTAATGACATGCTGTTCCTAGATCGTTGCAGTATAGAAGAATTGCATACGTTTTCTAAAGTGTGAAACTGTCAACTTACCTCAGCTTCCTACCGTAACCCCGTCATTCATATATTCATGAAACAAGAGCTGAAAACCACTACCCCTTCCCTGAGCACATTATAGGCAACTAGATATCGCGGTTTAATGGTCTGAGGCAACTAATTGGATAATACAATATATCATGACAAGGGAGCGTTGCGATTCTGTAGTCAGAGTGGAAAAACGCAAAAAAAAATGGTAGCGTTAGCATATGTTAAAAATGAATTCATATAATGTTGAATATTCATGAATGTCGAATTCTCTTCTTTTATTTGCGTGCAAATATATTGCATTGTGTTGGACATCCCTGGTAAAGAGCCTGCACTGCGCTGGATGGTTGTGAGGAAAAGGACATGAGGAAGATAAAAGCGAAGATGTAAATACACTTCAAGGAGAAACACAATATGTAAAAGAAAATGGAGGGAGAGGACGGAGAGATATCATTCAGTTGTAACTATTATTACCCTTTATTTCCATATTTTTCCTTCTCCTTTTCTATCCTGTTTTCGTATATCTCCAGCCATCAGCACAGAGAAGCTCTCCAGACATTTCTATACATGGTTGTCTGACGAAGCTGTTCGGGAGGGCGAAGCGTCGCGTACTCGTTGCCTTCCTTCTCTCCGGAGGGGACGAACACCTGACACTGCGAGACAGAATTATTAATGCTGCCTCACGACACTGCGGGTGATGGGACTTATTATATAATTTCCTCAGCCTACATTGGAACTGCACCTGGCTAGCAGCGGATGGCCTGCCACACAAGGTGCCTCGGTCCTCCTTTGCCATTGTTCTACGTCACATTAGTCCACATCTTCTTCATTTCATTTTCTAATGAAATGAATCGTCGAAAAAAAAAAAAATTGGCTTCATTTTCTATTCCTTCCGCACCTTTATTAATCCTGTATCTCCGCCTTAAACAGGAGTAGTTTCCTCCGCCTACTCCTGGAATAAGCGATCAAGGAAGAGGGATGAATAAGACAGAGAATTGTGTTCGTTGTAGCCTTCAGTTAGTGTGGAGTCATTGCATGGTGCAGACATCCATAACCTGCTCTTTAGTTATAACAAGTATGATCAGTACGTGAGACCTTTTCACTGCTGGTGAATCACTGGTTCTCGTTGCTATTACACTGTAAACAAGATGCGTGTCGGTGACTCACGTCTTCACTAAAGATAGAATCATCAACCTGATATAGCATTCAATTATCTATAGAATGCTTCCAATAGATTGTCATTAATCCATCAGTAAGCTCCTTTGTTTAGAACTTCTCTGCGGCAATAAAACCGAGACTCGGCATTAATGGAATATATCACACAACAGTAGATATATAAACTACATTTTTGGTAATAAATAATTCTCACATTTAATATCATGTTCAGTTATAAATCCTATCGGGATTTACAGCTCGAAAATAGATTAACAGCAATATTTTTAAGTAAAGGAGATTGCAGAAATATGCGTACGTTTATATATATATATATATATATATATATATATATATATATATATATATATATATATATATATATATATATATATATTTCTTTCTTTTAAACTATTCGCCATTTCCCGCATTAGCGAGGTAGCGTTAAGAACAGAGGACTGGGCCTTTTTTGGAATATCCTCACCCGGCCCCCTTCGTTCCCTCTTTTGGAAAATTAAAAAAAAAAACGAGAGGGGAGGATTTCCAGCCCCACGCTCTCTCCCCTTTTAGTCGCCTTCTACGACACGCAGGGAATACGTGGGAAGTATTCTTAATTCCCTATCCCCAGGGATAATATATATATATATATATATATATATATATATATATATATATATATATATATATATATATATATATATATATATATATAACCACAAAGAAAGTTATAAGCGATAGGCCGAGTGCACTTTCGTCTATTACCGCATTGTCGTCGGAGATTCAAGAATGACAGAAAACTTAAAACAGTCAGTACATACACACAAGAGAGACGGAGCTAAGACGCTGTTGGTATGCAACTGTTTCCAGTTTGTGGTTCTCGTGTTTGGCATCGTACGTGTCAGAAAATTTGTTATGTAGACAAGATAGGATACTGTGTACACATTAAAGTAGGCCACGTTGGTAGAAATAGAAAATAAGAAATACTTATTTTTCCTAGGGGGTCTTAGATATTCTTCGATCTTGTCTATCGCGAACTTATTTTTGACTAGGAAGAATAAGGAAATCTTCCTTATCATTTTCTTTTCTCCTCAGTGACCTGCATCACTCCTGTTAGTGACGGGAGTTCATTCTAAACATTCGAACCTCTTGCAAAACTTGTGCATTCGCAGGTAACACAGTAGCAGAAAAGACGATTACGTCCTTCTGTTAAAAGGAATCCTGCTTCCTATCTTTTGCAAAGTGGGATGTGTATGAAGATCATGCAGTTGAGTAAACGCTGTATTCAGATAGTGGTTGGAGAGACAGTATCACTCAATAATGTCAAAAGATTCATTGTTGATTTCGTTCTGTGCTGCAGCGAAACCGAGGCCACATGATACACATAATATACGCAGCATCAATACTGGGTTCTGTGTATCGCTAAAAGACAGAAATCCTACACGGTAATTAATCTATGAAAATATATGTAATCACGATTCACTAATAGTGTCATTGTCAGCAAGGTTTCCAGCAGAATCGGTCGTGTGACGAATCTATTCGAATCATTTTATGATATGATCAACACGGATGATGAAAAGTCATTTGATGTCATCTGTTTGTATTTTTCCAAATCCATTCGTTGAGTTCCGCAGCTAAGACTGATGAAGTAGACGTCATATGGTATAGATGTGGGCTGTCCTTCAGTGTTTAGGAAACTGTATAACTTGGCCGTCACCGAAGAATTATGATCAATGGTCAAGGCTGAGATTAATGTGACATGTAGTGTGCCGAACGAGTCAGTCTTGAGATCGGTAGTCTTCGATGTACATACAATATAGATTTAGACATAGTTATAGATTTATAGATTAAAGATATTCAATGGGCTGCATTGTAAGATATCGAAATTCGCAATGACGCTAAGCTGGGATATAAATCTACAAACGAAGGAAAACTATTGTCTATGGGCTCATAGATGGCAAATGAATTCTAATAAGCGCAAAGTTTTACATACCAGTAAGAAAACCGAGAAGACAAAGTTTAATGTTAATTCTATTAAGATGCAAATAAGGTACATGAAAATCTTTTGGGGTGTGATAATCTCTGGTAACTTACAGTCAAGTAAGCAGCGCAGAGAAGCAGTAAATACAGCGAACAGAATTCTTGGATTCACAGATAAGGCTTTCGAATTTGTCTAGGGAAATCATCCTCACTTTTTATAATTCAATGGTGCGTTTCCGTGTTAGATATTGTGCTCAGTTTTGGTCAACCAAGTCGAAAAAAAATAGATGTAGGTGGAGTGTAGGGACTACACAGCGTCAGGCTACCAAGAAACAAAGCCTCTCTTACCACACGAGCTGTTTCACATTCATATCCTAAGAAAAGAAGAGGTTAAGAGGTGACCAGATGCAATTATTCAGAAATGTTGAGGATTCCATAATCTCAGTGATGTAGTTACTTAAGGTTCGTTTCGTCTGATTATACTAATGGTAACAGATGAAAATTCATAGGGAAACATTTTACCTCGAATCAGGAGGATTTTTTTTCTTCTTTTTTTTCACCAGGGTCGTCCACATACGGAATGATTTACCAATTAGAAAGGTTGGAAGCATGTTAAGAGTAGACTTGATAAACATTTCACTTCAGATCCACGACTGGTTTTATTTGCGCCACCTTCATGGCTGGAAATGTTTCAAGTAAGTGTTACCTTGAAATATATGAATGTCTTCCCACTCTTACCAAGCTAATCCACGAGATTCAGATCTCTCCCACTACTTAAAGCATCCTCAAGAGGATTCAATGGCCTTTTGCTATTCCAGCTTCTTTGTATTCCTTTTTATTCAGAATGTATCCCATTGGTTGTCAAGTTTACACCATCGATTCATGACATCAGTACACGACCTGCTTGTGGTGGGAGTTTGGTGAAATGGATACATACGTAACAAGGCACCGTACACCGTGAGGAAACCCTAGCTATAGAGAGCGATCAGATGACGTATGCTTGAGTGCAACATGGAAGCCCTGTCACCTCCAACGGAGGGAGCACTGACAGTGATTGTCACTGTCCTTGGCTCTCCACATCCAGCTCATCAGCAAATCTGCTTACAGTCGCGTATTCATTAGTTATATCTGATGGGGGGGAGCATCCTATATCTGGCTTTGTGAATTAGGTTAAAAAGTTCTCGTCCCTGCGTTAATGAATAAAAAAATAACGTGAAAAATTGATAATATCTGTATTATTAATATCAATTACCTTACGGCAAGGAATCATACGTAACCCTGCAACATGCTCGAACGTTATTGATCAAGCTTTCTAGAACTCGCGCAGTCCTGGAAGGGAAAGGAATACACTAGCATCAGCACCTCGTATGCCGAGGATATGCCAACCTACAGAAAGTTAGCAAGCGAGGGCCTTTACCACGACCCTTGATATACATATGTCACTTGGAAGCTTAGATGTACATATCCTATAAGCTGGCCTTGTTATAGGTTAAAACAGAAGCGTTCTATATGCGATTATTGACATTGAAATGCAAATTATATATATATATATATATATATATATATATATATATATATATATATATATATATATATATATATATATATTCCTCTTTTTTTGCGTATGAACTGCGCGCGCACTTCATATACAAAACCTCCAACAGCCAGATTCGAACCTGGACCCCTGCGTGTCAGGCGGGAGCGCTGCTGCTGGGCTATGATCGCCCATAACAGTAATATGACTATTCGAATATTGTGTAATCGAATACCCTTCGTCTCACGTTGGTGAGCAACGGGGTCTCCACTGGTCGTCGTCTCCCATAGGCTCAAACAACCAGCAAATAGCATTTTACAGAACCTAACTGTACAACACGGAGGTATATGGATACGAATATAGTCCATATGAACGCGCACCTCCATAAAACGTGTGTGTGTGTGTGTGTGTGTGTGTGTGTGTGTGTGTGTGTGTGTGTGTGTGTTTCTTTCCCAGCTTTTCTTTTAGATGAGTAGAATTTCAAAGGTGTGATTCAAGAAGTGATATTGCGTAATGCTGGTAATAATCTTCTAACCATCTATTCTGATAAACTGCAAACAATAGATGTTACTGAGCTTATTATAGGTTTTAAAGCATTACTCTCTTTGTGTGTTTTACTATTCTGTATATATATATATATATATATATATATATATATATATATATATATATATATATATATATATATATATATATATATATATATATATATGGTAACATACATACATGCATACATGGTAACACTGAGGTGTTTACGGAAAACAGCTTGACAAGATCAGGTTGGTTTCTCATCAACCTTTACATGCTTGTTTCAAGTGGATTCAATGCCATACTCAGGGCGTGAAAGAAAACGAGAGGTAAACAGAAGTCTGTCCTAAGCGACGGGGGAAATCATGAAGTGACTCCAAGACCAGTGGTTCTCAGTCTGTGGTTAGGGAGAGTTATCTAAACTGTGTTGTACGCTGAGTTAAACTTTACGAGGTTGAAACTTACGTAGGAAAAACTGATGAAAACATCTTCACATTAAGGACTGCTCAACTAGGTATGATCCACACAAGTGATCCCATGTCGTACGTGAGAATGATTCACTCTTGACGCATTTCATTGTATGTCAGAAATACTTTAGATGGAAGGACAGGTGGTTAGTGGTACGTGATTCCGAAAGCCTGAAAACCACTGCGCACGCAAGATGGCATTGCTGACGTCATTAGGCTCTCCTACAGTTCACCTCAAATGAGTGACTACCACAATCCTGTGTGTGTACGTCGTGTCAATACGTGCGCCAGTTGTCACACTTATATCACACGTAGAGACAAAATGATTATCACCTCGAAGACCTGGACACGTTGGCGTATCCAAGGCAGAAGAAGACGACCATGACCAACTTAACGAACTCGTATGGATATGATCATAGCACGACAGTCATAAGATAATTGGGAGATATAGTTTGTAGATATCCTTGACGAAATTGGGTGTGACGATATGAAACACTTGTGACATATCTATACAATTTTTCATTTGATTATTTATACAGAGAAAAATCCGAAAAGAATATAGAGTGTGGATCAAAAGACTTAATCAATTCAAGTATCATTGAGACATGTGTTTCCCTTTACGTGAAGGAAATGTAATTTCCATTGGACGAAATGATATCCGTAAAAATCTTTAAAATCGAACGGTAAAGAAGATTCACATTCACATAAACTCTAAACAGTCAATCTTGAATGGAAATGTTATGGAAAAATATCTAATATAATTATCTATAGGCCTATCTCAAATTTCCTTAATCTCAAGCAACTCTAGAAATATCTTTCAAAATATCTTAATAGAATTTCTCGAATTATTTTCATTCTATACGTCAACTAATGTGCCAGTCTCTAAGATACCGTAACTCAGCGTGATGACTGAGCGATGATAGATACACATAAGATTATGGAATTAGATTGGGTAAATGAATGAACAAACAAACAACATTTTTCTCTATTTTTTGTATGACAGAGAATAACGTCAGTACCAAAGACGTTAATGACATTTCATTTACATAGCCATTTATCACACTGTCGATGATGTCATACCAGCAACACTCTATTTTCTTCCCCCAAACATTTTTAAAGTTTTCCTTGAAGAGACCAACAGTTGCGAATGAGTCCATCAGACAATACGTCAACTGAACACCCAATACACGACAACCTGGGGGGGACACGGAATGAATGCGCCATTGTCATAATGTAACGCGGCACCTTATAGTCTGGTGGGTATTTTAAGCCCTCGTAACTCACGTGTTATCAGAGCGTGAACAGTTTCTCTCTCTCTCTCTCCAGCCACGACCGGATAAATACAGAAACTGCTGCCGTATTTTCTCCCCAACATTAGCCCAGACGTTAAATGTGCCTATATGAAAGAAACCAGCAGGTCCCCCCTGTCTATAAAATCAACAGTTTAAGAGCAAGTAACTTGTGTTATACAGTGGAGTGGGGGGAGGTGGGTTATGAGGGAGGGCTTACCATATATCTCGCCTGGCCTGGCCGGCCAGGATGTGTCGCTCATCAATTCGCTGAGACTCGAGGTTTTTATTTCGTAATACCACAGTGGCACACGACCATGGCAGCCGATTACACCCCTGTGGGTTTGAACTGATATCAGTCCTTATCTTAGTTTGCTTTAGGTGTGATGGATGAATCTCAAGCTTCTCCTTTAAACTGTTCACTTCAGATTGCGAGGATTGTCTGCGCGGCAAAAAAAATTTAGCTGACGCGTTACAAGCACTTGTGTGAGGATTCAGTGAAACAAGACTCGATTTAGAGGTTTCCTTGTCTAAAGGAACAGAGCGTTATGAAGTGATATTTGGCATGAAATAATATCCAAATCATGTCGTTTCCTATGCTATTCTCTTATTAAGAGAAACATTATGATATCGGATATGATGAATTAAGTGGCTCAGCTCTGCACTCTGAGGCATCAAACTGAAAAGAATTATACCATGTTAGGTCTGATGTAAATAAAGCGCTGATAGAATAGCACTATGATCAGTCGGCAAGCTTACGCAAGAATCTTACAGCTAAAGTTAGGTTGATTCCATTGTGAGAACTGACAGAGAAGAAAGGTATTCTATTCGTTTTTCGTATATACTTGTTCACCATTTCCCGAGATAGGAAGGTAATGTTAGGAACAGACAAAGAAAAGGCTTCATTTGTTCACATCTACTCTGTAGTTGTCATGTTTAATGTTCCGAAACCACACCTTCCTATCCTCAATAAGACCCATAGACCTTTCCGTGGTTCTCCCGTCCACTGACAACACACCGCCCCCTGTATACCACTTCGCTCAAATTCATTTCCGTGTATGCATCTCATTTTCTTTCATTTTTAGGCGCAGGAGCACTTAAACTTTTTTTTTTTTCATCCTTCCATTTCTATTTCCGTCTCACCATTTTCCTTGTCCCCTCCACTCTGACACATCTATCCTCTTTATCAACTTCTCTCTCATGATCATACTGTATGAGAGTATACACCGTGACAATGAGTTCTTAGTTCTGAGTTTCATTGCAAACCTAGATCTTTCTCAAAACGAACCTCAGCGAATCTTTTACATTACGAACATCTTTGAAAACGACCGATCGTCGTATCTGTGTCTTCCTTTGATTATATTCAGTCACTCATACAGATTTCGGAAACATCCCTAACAGGACGATAAACTTTCAAGGATCGATGATCCTACAGTCGGTGCTCCTTGATCGAACGGGCAACAGGTCTCACATATGCAGCCTTAGAGTGAAGAATAATACCAACCCATTGAGTGACTGTTACAGCTATTGTACTTTCGTACTTTCTAATCTTCCTTAATCAATCATTACTACAAATGGAGCTTTTCTTTTTATGTAAGCTGAGATGGCACGGGCAGCTGAGACCCCAATCAAGGCCATCCCATCAACGCTATATATATATATATATATATATATATATATATATATATATATATATATATATATATATATATATATATATATATTTTTTTTTTTTTTTTTTTTGCCGCTGTCTCCCGCGTTTGCGAGGTAGCGCAAGGAAACAGACGAAAGAAATGGCCCAACCCACCCCCATACACATGCCTTGATTCAATCCACTGACAGCACGTCAACCCCGGTATACCACATCGCTCCAATTCACTCTATTCTTTGCCCTCCTTTCACCCTCCTGCATGTTCAGGCCCCGATCACACAAAATCTTTTTCACTCCATCTTTCCACCTCCAATTTGGTCTCCCTCTTCTCCTCGTTCCCTCCACCTCCGACACATATATCCTCTTGGTCAATCTTTCCTCACTCATTCTCTCCATGCATATATAGCATATATAGCCTAGCGTGGGCCAGATACCCATTTTATCGACCAGCCTATAGAGATGGATGAACAGCTGGGCTAACTGTGGACCGACTGCCTCAACCAGGATTCGAACCTATGCGCGCGACCCAGATACTTAGATACTAGCTCAAATATCATGGTTTTGATGACGGTCTGAGCAATCAACAGATACAGACAATCCAGTCCATAGACTAACTCAATGGAGTCTGTATACTTCATAGTCAATACTGATCGACAAATTTTGACTTGCATTCTGATTACTATATCTAAGCTGTCTTCCATTCTGATACAGACTTAGGGATACAAAACAATATATGAATCTCTAAACCAGAATAACCGTCAAACTACGGGTAGAGGTTCTCCACTGACGACGGTTCAAAACCTAAACCATTATGCACTTCACAGTTCCGTAACAGGAAAACAGCGAATCGCTAACTTTTTGAATATTCTTATGTTCAGGAGATAAGATGTGTTTCTCTCTATGGATTTTGGGAGCATGAAAATGCTTGATTGGCCTCGGTTTTAAAGAAAAATGTACCACCTTAAGTTTTGCATTGTACTGCACACTATATTGGTGACAGTCAGTGGTTTACCTCGATTGAACACGACGCCTCTTGGCCTGTCGCTTTTCTTCAAGTCCTGGAGCATCTCTTGTTACCGTCCAGCAATAGTCCGCTGACATCGCTGAGCTCAATTTGTCCTGGTACCGTTTCTCTATCACCGAGATGTCTTGATGGAAATGTTCGCCGTGCAATGGCTCACTGCGCTACAGCTAGCAGGAAAAAAAAAAAAAAAAGAAAAAGAAAATGATGAGGGTGATGAAAATATGATTTTAAAGACATGTTGCAGCCCATTTTCTGATAGAATAACAACAGGTTTTCCATAAGTTATTTCTAGTTGTCATCTTTGATATGTCCCAAAAACTTGGTTGCTACCAGCCGGGAAGCATTCATTGCTGTCTTCTCGTCTCTGAGGAACTCGCTGATCCGTGGACCGACGAAACACTCGCCTTAATTTTCGCCTTTACCGACCCTTGGGAATGTCCCACCGAGGTACCTAAACGCTGGCCAGTTATTATCCATAGCTTTAAGCAAGTTTTTCCTGAGGTCACGTTTGATGTGCAGAGGCGGCAGCAAAGTTCTGCTGGATTCTACCAGCGGTAGGCGCTGGGCGTTGTTTGTTCCTGGTTCCAGCGATTGTCGGGAAGCTCAAGTTCTTTCGTTGCAATGGGAAATCTTTCCTGGACTATCGCGTTCACACAGAACACAAGAAAACTTCGTGTAGCCCTGCTGCAGTCCAAGCAAGATAGCAACAACCTTCAAATCTCCACAAAGCATTTTTTTGCAGTTTAAGCAGTTCAGAAGATGCTCATGCTGCCATATGATTACATCGTATGGACTGCATGACCAGCTGGAATCGATGGCTTTTCAACTCAATTCTGACGAGTCTGTGAGCAGTCTCCACTCCTCAGGGATATTATTAGCACTGAGGGCTGCCATCAGGCCATCTACATCATTGCATGTGATGAGGTTACTGTCCTTCTCGATGGATGGAGTGATATCTGGTGGTCACGAAACACAGACGTTGTCACATTTTCATCACAGAAATTCCCCGGTTGCACTCTTAGGTCCACAGTCTCATCTTACTCTTCGACAGTTCCAGATCTCTGACGATGTCGCTTGATTCCTTCTGCGTGATCCTGTGAGGTTTAGCAGACGTCACATTAGGCGCGAAATCACAATCCTTTGATGTTGATGGCTCACATGGTTCACGAATTTCGTCATCCTGTTCGTCCCCCGATTTCAGGGAAAATGAGTCTGGGGTTCCAGAGCAGGAAGTTCTTCGCCGTGGGTTACCGGTCGCATAACAAAGGGTATATCTGGAAGCACCATGCAAAAGTAACAAGTCACTGACGTGATCTGTCGGCTCCCTCCTCACCATGGCCACGGCAAAAGGTATCGATCGCCTCCTACGATTCAGGTGGATGGCTTGTAACAAAAGTGATAGAGCACATGTGTGGGTCCAACTCTTGTCCTGATCCCGAACTTTTACAGCCAGAGTAAAGATTGTAGGCTTTACTGATGATCGGGGTCATAGCACGCTTCTGTGATGCAAAAGTTACCTTACCATGATTTTGAGAAAAGTTATCTGCACTGTCCACGCCCCTACGAGGCATCCCTGTTGACGTTCGGCAAGGAGATCACTCAACGGTCAGTCACACGTAGTCCTTCGCACGTCTGGAGCTGCATATTTCAGCAGAATGACAGAAAACGAGCGCACGGCTCTGTAAGTGGCGGCAAGTACTACATTGTATTTGTAAAAAGAAATTGGCTTGCATTCTGATTAGAACACCTAAGCTAATTCAACCTTGGAATGCAGACTTAGGGATGCAAAACAAAAACCGCACGACAGTAGAACGATACGAATAGAAACGTTGCGGTACGAATAAAAAATGTAGGAAACGAGTACGACACGTGTTCACTGGGCGACTTCCTAGAGGGAATTGGTTATCAGCAAGCAGGATGATGCAATACCTGGGTGTTGATTGCATCAGCCATTTCGCAAGCTCAGGTTTGCAAGATCTTGTCTCAAAACTGCACAACGCCAAAACCAGGGCAATTCGATCTTACTGGGACTCAACCAATACCTATAAAGCAAGGGCCAATTAACAATTTCAAGCGTCATATTCGTACTCAGCGTTCCATAGTATGCAAAGATTAGCTATTTTCATTGCTGAGGTAGTTCCGCTGTTTATCAGTGTAGTTGGGAGAGAGGGCGATGTTCTTTCAAATACGATCGTTTATTTTCCCTTACGTTGAAGGTTCCAGTCACGGGCAAAGACTACATCGAGACCAGCCTTTAACTGGAATGATGAAAAGGTTAGAAAGAAAGAGAAGCAATTACGTTGATGGATCTGATAGAGAGGATAGAGTAAGGAAGGAAAGCCTAAAAAGGGGAATCTGGTGATACGATCCCGGTGCCACACCCTGTCTGAACCTTTCGATATATCATAGGCTACAACACAAGATTCTCCAGAGTCTGTCAGAGATGGTGATCAGACAATGATATGACAGCAGAGGATATCACCGTTGGATCTCACTTTATGGAAGTTGCACTGGTGGTCAGAGAAAAATTCATTTTCAAATTGTTTTATGGACAGGAGAGTGAGAAGAATGAGATTCAATAGGAAAAGCAAGAACAATAGGACGATAACTGGAAAGGGTAGAGCGTTCACCCTCGTCTGGAATAAGATTTTCCAATGCACGTTTGCAAGGAAAAATAAACGTTTTGGTTTTTAAGCAGAAGTGGAACTAGAATAGCTAGAAATGTGCACATATTTGGAAGCACACTCCTTCAAAACACGAATAGGAATGCCAACTGTTCCATACGCTTTGATTGTGTCCAGAGAGGGAAGTACCTTTGGAACTGTGGCTAAAGTGATAGAAGGGAGGAGCAGGGCACTAGCGAGAGGAGGCTCAGACCGTAAGGATAAGTTAGAAGCCATCCAAGGTTGAGTCAGATGACAAAAGAGAACTGATAGGAGTTGCTCTTGAATTGAGAGGTAACTCTCGCGCCGCTAGAACGGAATAGCGAAGGAAAGGTAGTATAACAGAAGTTGTTCGAGACACTTTTGGCAGAAGGATGGAAAAACTTACCAGTGGGTGGCGGGGATGAGGACCGGCTGCCGGGACCAAGATTCGAACCTCGTATTGCCCATGAATGCGCCAGTCACGAACGCTAACCATAACACCACGCACAGCGTACTGTATTTGCAGTGATTACAGGATGATATGAAAGCTGAATGGAAGTCGGAGGAAGAATCTTTTTCTTTTTTCAGGTCCGAGATGCCAGCTCCCTCTCCAGAATAGTCTCTGAATAGGAATGGTCGAACCGAGGATTGCAAAAGGAGGTTGTATAAGCCATACAATACCTCGATAATCACCGCAGAGTTTATGTTATTATCCGGAACACCTCTCCAAGCACCGAGTTTGATTCCTTGAGATCAATATTCGATGCACTCAACTTTCAGAGGAATTCAGTGGAACGCCATTCAGGACACACGATTCCGATTAAAGATGTGCTTTAGGAGAAGATCCAGACTGTTCAGTAGGTTGTCAAAAGAAACGAACACATACTAACAAGGAAGAGCCAGGGACGGAAGGTGTCCCAGTCTATTGAAATGTGGATTGCCTGATTTCCTGTGTGTAAGAAAACGTGTGTGTGTGTGTGTGTGTGTGTGTGTGTGTGTGTGTGTGTGTGTGTGTGTGTGTGTGTTTACATAGTTGAAGTATAATTTACAGTTTACAAAAATGGGGAGTCATGATAATAACTAGTTATCTAATCACAAAGGAGCTTACGATCAAGATGGGCTGGGAATTTCTAAGCTGTGGTGATGCACATCAGTGAGACATATCTACAAGGATGTTTACATATTAATATCATGGTTTACACATTATGCACTTGGTTGAACTATTAAGTGATGAATAGTTATAATAATGCAGCTGTTTACTTACTACATAGCCTGGCTATGAGATAACAAAGCTATTTACTGACTTAATTATGCATTTGTTCATGGACTATTCATGACGTTCATAATAGTAGGTATAGGACTGTTCTTATATCTGTCTGGACGAACTCTGATTGGAACAAGTAGGTAATGGTGATGAACGGCGGTTCCTTGAGGCAGGGTGTCGTGGATGGGGTGGGACTGAGGGTGAGGGATGGGGGGGGGGGACTGTCTTTTTGATGGGTATGTGTCAGCAGGTTATTGGCAAACTGCCGTGTCAGCTGCCGGTGTTGGTGGGAGAGGTTGGACAGGTTCAGCAAGATGAGGGCCTCGTGGTAGGTGATGGGCCCAGGATCACTCTGTATGCTCTTTGCACTCCTTCTAGCTGATCCCTCTGTGTGCCTGTTAGAAGGAGGGTAAGGATGGGAAGACTTACGTTCGCTTAGGTGGAATGAAAATGGTATACACATTCCTGAGCTCAATCGGCAGAACACCCAGTAGTTTCAGACGGTGTGAGGAAGATGTGAAGATAATGCTGATATGACTCATCCATTTCAAACTGTCACCCACAATGATATCAAAAAGTTTGCAGTCTCTGACGACCCGGAGGATGTCAGGAGCTAGTGTGATGTCACGGGGGCAGGATGTTGTCTGCATCCAGGTTGATGTGCATTATCACATTATTGATGTGATTGATGGTGAGTTGTTGATAGTGATAGTTATGTCGACAGTTGATAGTGATACCAAAGATGGAGTCGTTTACATACTCCCAGCGGTTGATTCTATCCCTTAAGGCGTCATGGATAAAGGATGAGGATGCAGAGTGGCCTGATCTTGGTACCCCACAGCTAGAGGCAGTCGTTTGAAGTGGCAACCCTATATCGCGGAAGGTTTGGTGTCGTTCGGTCAGGAGGGACTCCGCTAACCATAGTACCTGGTCGACGGCAAATATTGGCAAACTGTTGTTAGCCTGGTATGCGGCCTTAACATTTCTTGGTTGGTTTACACATTGAAAGAAGAGAGTCTTCGCTTATCACAGTCATTTAATTTCTTTTTGTTCAATCGTACCATTGACCGATGTTGGCCTGCCTCACCTGCTTGGGTGATAGGCCTTCTTTGCAACTCGTACTTCGCCTTTAGCTTTGTTGGGAAGTTGAAGAAGAGGCCGTTGTTGTTAAATGATGAGCTCACGATTTCATCACGATTACCCACCGCTTGATGCGGTGGGTAATCCAAGGAGTATCGGTAGGCTGTAGTGTTGTTACCGTCTTCTGAGGAGGTCGTCTACATAAGGATGAGGGAGCTACCAGGCGAGATACCACGTAGTCCCAGGACAACGGCTTTCTTAATGATGATGTTCTGATACACCAAGTCGGAACCCTTAGCGAAGTCCACGAAGGTTGGTGACTCCGAGGTCTTTCTCTTCTGCAAGTTGCGGTCAAAGAAGTCTAAGAGGCTTAACAGTGCAGTGAGTGGAGGAGGAAGAATTCATGTTTCCAAACTGCTGCTGATAGGTAATTTGATCATAATATTCAAGTTATCAGATAAGAATAATGACATTGGTAGTGAACACTTTTTGGAAAGTTGCAGGTATAGAACTACCGGAAGCCGGAACATAAAGAAGAAACTAGAAAGGAAGCAAAGAAGTACATTTGTGGTATGAGTACAGACTGAATGAAATAAGCAGTTCTGTGACAACGAATATGGATTGTACACAAAAGTTCAAAAACATGTGTCACAGAAGAGTAAGTTCAAGAGATGGGGCTCCAGGAATGTAGCACTCCCTCCCGGCGCACACACACACACACACACACACACACACACACACACACACACACACACTCACATAACTTGCAAAGAGGATTGGAATCATACTTAAATACATATACGGATGTTGCTCGAATTACGAGAGAAGTTAGGGATCTCCAGATTTTCTTGGAACCTCCAGAGACAGCTAAACAAACAGCGGCCGTGGTCAAATATATAGCTCAAGAAGTTCAGTTTCCCTGAATATACGTTGATGGAAATGAGACACACTGAGAGGAGACCGAGTTATGAGAACCATCTTGCAGCTTACAATTTGCAAGAATCAATAAAACTCCTCAGAAAATGGCATAAGATGAATCGTTAAGGAGGCAAATTACCTGCTCGTCAACATTGCCTTTCATGTATATAGACATGGAGATGTTAAAAAACAAAATTATCTGACACATATTGAACCTGGATTAGATTATGCACCACCAGTTTGGTCACCCCACATGATCTGCTGCAAGGGAGAGTAATCTCCAGGGAGGAGCTGGCACCCACTGGATTAACCACACTAGAAGAAAGAATGAGGCGGGAGCCATGATAAGAACATCCAAGTTAAGAAACTGATTCGGCGAAGAATACGACGCGCACTTCTGCACAACCGGAGATGGCAGATCAACGAGAGGGTAAGACAAGAACCTAAGTAGGAAAGAAGTTATAGACTGGATGTAATGCTTGTAATGCCTGTGACATGGAAGAAACCGAGTGAAGTTAAATGGAAATGTAAAATTATGAACGCATTTTGAAATGGTAGAATAACAAAATGAAATAACTAATCAGCAGACTCCCATGAGTACTGAATTTCTCTCTCTCTCTCTCTCTCTCTCTCTCTCTCTCTCTCTCTCTCTCTCTCTCTCTCTCTCTCTCTCTCTCTCTCTCTCTCTCTCTCTCCTCCCTCCCTCCCTCCCTCCCCCTCCCTCCCTCCCTCCCTCCCTCCCTCCCACACAAACAAAAAGCAAAAAACAGAAGAGACCAGATCAAATGAGGCAAAGAGACGGATCATCCTTGCAAAGATGTCAGAAATGTTGTGATGAAAATGTTAGACTGAAACTAATGCATAATGCATTTGCCCTAACGGCTAGGAACTGGAATTCTCCGTTCATATTGGGGAAAATGCCCCGAATGTTGCTGGAACTGTGGACACGAAGCTTACTAAAGAGATAAGGCCTCCCATAGTCTGTCCACAGGGATACATGATATTGATCAAAGAAGGACAGAAAACAAAGAATGATGATTGGTTCATCTTAAAAAAAAAAAAAAATCTATGAATTTCGATAAATGCTGGTAGATGGCTCATTTACAAAGTGAATAATTGGGAAAATTAATTGTCAGAAAGAGGTGCATAACATTAGCGATAATGTGTGATCTCCTGAAGAATTCTAATGAACCCGAGCAACTGGTCAATGAAAACAACGAAGGAACAGTCATGATGGTATATGAAACAGTGTTACATGCACTTTTCAGAGATGATGAATTACTGATAATGGAGGATTTCAATTATAAAGAGACTGACTCAGGAAATTTGGATTCTCATAGGGAAAGGGAGTCATGAAGACATAGCTTCTTAGCGTGTATTTTTTGATATTTCAAATACCAACATCATGTCTCTGTGTACACTATGATCAGAGGGACTGATACACTGCCATCTTATCTTCCCAAATAATTGTATGGATATTGAAAATGTCAGATATGGTACAAGTGGAAAGACTATTCATGTAATGCTTGAGTTTGATCATATGGTAAGTGAAAGCATAAGCAAAGCAGCAATGAAAAGAAAAAAAACGTTGAAATCACATAGAACTAAGTAACTTTTACGGTAACAAAGATTGATAAATGAAGCATAGTGGCCAGGAACCAGGACAAATGTTGGTTAGTAGTTCTGTGAAAGATACAATGAATGAGGACATGTGTGTCTCAGTCATGAGGGAATTAAACACAGAGGAGGATTGCATTAAATTGCATGAGGACGCACACAAACTCCAGATACAATCTGATACATATTTCATTTTATTCATCTCAAGTAAAGTCAAAAGGAATGAAAACGCGACACAGTGAAAGAAAGTTATACTATGAACACTATTTAGATGAATATAAGTTGTAGGAATCGGTCTGAGAGAGACTTGGGAACTGATACCATTTTTATCCTGCTCCAGAATCCCACAATACGGGAATAGTAAAAGTTACACAAACTGTCTGCTGACAATATTTGAATAACAGGCAAGTATACCTGATAAGAATAGATTCAGCAAGCTTTTAGGCCAACAGCAGAATATCTATCTCTAGTTTAGTCACTGCAATTAAAGAACCACAGAGAACTAATAGAGAAGGTCCAGAGGAGGACAATAAAGATGATATTGGAATTGAGTATCTGACTTTCAGGGAATTGCAAGATACCTTAAATTTGGATGAGAGAAGACTCATGGGTGACCTAATCATAATCTTTAAGTTTTAAACCAACTTCATGACCTACACAATGAACAATTCTTTGAAAGATCCAGCAATAGACTAATCAGAAGCTAGAACATGAACTTCATCAAGAAACTTGTTAGAAAAGATTGAGAGAAATACTTTTACAGTGTTAGAATAATGGGTGAATAAGATGAACTTAGTTACGATCAGACAATATACAACAGGAAGAGTAACTGTGGAAAGAAAGTATATATTATAGTGGTGCTGGTGATCATTTAATACTTATAAGAACTTTTACGTAAGTAAACAAGTACACAATGATTACAATAAAGGATGATACATGAGACACTGAAACATGCACTTCTCAGTGATGGAAATGAAGTAATGATGGCGGACTGAAATTGTGAAGAGACGGACTGGGGGATCTCGATTCTCATGGAGAAATATAGTCAGGGAAAAACAACTTTGTAGAATGTGTAAAAGAATACTTCCTATATCAGAGGCACTGATACACTGTAATTGCTAGATTTTACTTTCCCGCATAGGAACGCGGATATTGAGAACATTCTACGTAATATACCAACTGGAAAAAGTCATCATGAAACGCTACAGTTTGATTATGTGGTAAATGTAGATACAAAAGAGCAATGATGACACGAGACTCACAGAGGAGATAAAACTGTGGAAACTACACAGAGCTTAGCAGTTTTTGTGGTGGCATCAACTGGGACATGAAAGTCAGCAGCCAGGACCAAGGTAGTGTGGTAAAAAGTTCTGTGAAAATTGAAATGGATTAGTAGGAGCTTCAAGCACAGAGGGAAAAGTGAAAAGGGGGGGGGGAGTTATCAAAAAAGGAAAAGATGTCAAAAAGCGAAGTTAGAGGAGACATTTCACTCATCTAGTTTTCATAATGAATTATAGAGCAAGGAACGAGTGAAGCAGAATAAAACAGGAGGAACAGAAAACTATTGTAAAGGATATTTTTGATATGGCGAGAAATACAACAAGCAATTACTCCTTTCAAGAGTAAATTGGCAGTTAAAAGCAGTTAACCTGGCTACGGGATTCTGAGGGAAGAACTGTGGAGAATGATGTCAGGATATTCAAGGAGCTGAATGACAAGTTCAACAATTTTTCACAATGTTTGTACCTCTATGGTTCCAATTCAGGTGAGATGGAATGGGGAGGTTTAGAAAACACAGCATTGTTCTTACACACAGTACAAATGAGTCTTGAGTCATACGAGGCTCATGGTCTCTGGGGAAATTTCCTCTTACATGCAGAAGATGTGTGCGAGTACACTTCCAAATATGATATGTTGTTAAGATGTGGCCGGAGAAAGGTTGAATTTCAGTGGAATGGAAGATGGCCAAAGTCATACATCTGTCTATAAGAAAGAGACCGGTGTAACAGGCCAGAATAACTCACGCCAGTTTATACCTGGGTATAAACTAGCTTAAGCAATTTCAAACCAGTGATATAAACTGGCTGAAGCTGGATACCATCCCGGGGATTGATACTGTCTAGGTTCCTTTACACCGCCCCTTTCTCCTAGGCCATGGCTGCAAAGGAATTATAAGAGAATAAAGCCAATTTTCTGATCACTTTATTGGCATTACTTGATCAGTACATTGATACCTGGCGTTTACCTAACGTTATCTTCACAGCTCGAGCTGAGTCGTAACTACTGAGTTAGATCGCTGGTCAATCAAGGTGTTGAAAGCCGCAGCATGCGGGCCCACGTTACCAAGTCTGGTACACTTTGTAAACGCTTATCCAAGGACCTTCTTAAACCTCTACACTTTCATTCTAATGGTCTTTTGCCCTAAACGTTCAAGGTGTTTCCTCTTTTGTTTATGATTTTCTTAATTCCAGTGGTAATACTTTACAGGGTCTTTTATATAGGCCTGTCCTGCCAACAGGGAATTATCTTTCGATCGTAGCTTGAGAACCATATCTTATAGATTTTCTAAGTGTTTTTCTTTCATGCTTGTGTTGCTGTTGCGCTATTCGTGACGTGTTTAGTTAAAAAGTTGTATAACTATCTTCCAATTTTACCGGTCATTCCTACCTTATGCACTTTGTGTACCATGGCATTATGGCCACATTTAAGGTAGGGATTCTGCAAAGTCTGTCTGTGCTACAAGAACACTTGACTGTTTTCCGGTACCTCTACAATTTTATTCAGAGGTCATGCACCCTGAAGAGGGAAGGTCTTTCCGCCCTGGATCTACTTTTTTTTTTTCTGTGCTATTTAAAGCATTTTATTCTATAAAGTTATCCAGTTTACATCTGAAGACTTTCTCAAAAGATTTGGTGACGTGCAATGTCAACACCACGTTACTTCCTTCTTTGTAGAGTGGGGGCAATTTGGGTCAGTTTCCAACACTCGGGGATGATTCCAGAAACCAGGCTTTTCGTTCAGTTGATATCCAGTGCTTGTGCAAGCGGTGTTTTGCGTTTCTTTATAAAGGCAAATTTCCAAGAATTGGAGTTTGGATCTTGGGCAAAGTGCATGGGCAAGTTCTGAATGGCTTTGTCGAAGTCCTTTGCCGGGATGGTGAACTCTGCTGTTTGTAACGCAAGGTAATCGCTGTTTAGGAAGACATCAGTTAGGTTGTTTCTCATTAAGGGTGATTTCTGGTTCAATGATCACCGATTTATGTATCTTTGATATCTCACTCATCTCCTGGCAATCATCCATCCGTGCACATACCCTCTTCTGTTCTCGCGGGCCAACGGAAGTGCATTTTGCGTTTTGCATATGAATAAAAGTATTTTTCTTTCGATTCCACCGTTGGTTCTTTCATCTTTTTTATTAGTTTCATTTTTCTTTCCGAGTTTGTGTTCTCTTTTCGTTTGACAAGTTTTCTTTGTCGGGTGAGGTCTGGCTTTTCTAGATGGTCTGCAAAACGTTTTCACCTCCTATGTAGGAAGAATCTTGCTCGTTCTGGTCTAGGCCTTTTGCACCTTCACCTCACTGGTATTTGTGCATTTCATGCTTGGTGTGCTTTTATGGTGATAAGTTTAACACGTTTCCCCAGCGTTTTGACGCTGAGAGGGGTTTCCCATTGTGTTTTATATTACTCATTGATTACAAAATCAGCCCATTTTATCTGCTCTTGACAGTGAACTTGCTAAACTTTCATCCATGGTGGTGTGAGTTTTGCCTTTAAACTTCAATTCATTAATGATCAGAGTACTGTGCGCTTCAGGCATTGATGCCTCATATATAAGGACTATATAATTTGTGAAGAGTAGATTTGATGTGTTAATTCTTCTGTTGTTGATCTGTCTGCTGGTTAAGAGAGAAGTTTTCATCCTGTCGGAACTGTTCCCTTTTCTGCAGCTGTTCATTTGAGCTGCTTACGACGGGATTTTCTGCTAAGATATTGTTTTATGCCTGTTTACATATAATGTTGTAAAAAATGCATTTTTTCCATCAGTAACGTTTACACCAACGGCAAAATATCTTAGAAAATATATATTTTCTCAAAATACCCCACTCAAAGCTTTTAGAAAACATTTATATAGGATTACTCACTTCTAAATGCTAAACAAATGTTAACTATTGAACCACTGGCATAGTATCATCGTAAGTCAAATGCTCTTTTTCAGTCACGTTCAAAATTACCACAGGTTATCTCATCTAACATAGACCACACGGTTCTAAATTAATCTAAGCCAAAATTAAGGTAGTTGATATATGTTTGTGACATATGCTTATTGGGCAAGAATCACAATATTCTGAAATATTCTGAAGGAAAATACCAGCTTCTGTAGTGTGCTGTAAGTTAAACGGGACTGGGTAAATAGTCCACTCCATTGTTTTACTCTGATTGAAGCGTAGGATGATGTCAGGCCTGTAAAGAAAGAGGGGGCAGTTGGCTCAGCATCTGTAACCCAATTTGCACACTTATCAGCAGTACTGGATTCCTCAAGTCATTGACTGACTGAGTGACTGACTGAAGTAATTGGTAAGTTTGTCCGTAATACTTGTATTCCAGCACTGGTCAACACCATCATGGACTGAGTAATGATCATGGACTGAGTGATGATACTCCTCAGACACTGTCACTGTGAAACTAACACCATGGAAATGCCAGCACCTCGGACCTTGTGCATTTGTTTTGGTCCGTGCGATCTCCAACCACAGGCGGGTGTATCCTAGCTTGGAGGGGGAGGTGAGGGCAAACATACTGGGTTATATTAACCTCCGAGCTGGTGTCTGGTTTAGGCCAGTTTATACGTGGGTTTTAGAATGGTCGTGGTGTATAGTTTGATCTGTTACTCAGGGAGGATGTGTTGAGCTGCAGACATACTGGTCTGCCTGACAATCGTGGTACGTAAAGTTCTGGAAAAGGTAATCAGAAATGAAATGGATGACTTCTTGCAGAAAAGAAGCGACGTGAGAGACAGTGGTTTCAGAGAAAGGTTATGAGTAACGAGCCTTAGATTTCTATAAGGTGAGTTCTGTTTCAGAAAAAAAAAAAAGAAGGCTGGGTAGATTATTTGTATCTGGACTTCCAGAGAACATGTGACGCTACACCACATAGCAGGATGGTAAAGGAGTTGGGTTAACAGGCAGGGCATAGGGGATGGTTCCTTTGGTAAACAGATTATGTGAGTGGATGGAGACAAAGGACGCATGACAGAGGAGCCTACCTGAAATGGGTTTAGGGTACTGGTAGCGTGCCATAGGGTTCACTTCTGGGATCACTGTTCTTTTTGATTATGTGAAGAGCTTGCTAGAAGGACTGAACTCCTAACAAAATATGTTTGCGGATGATGCCAAGGCCATGAGGGTAGCAAAAAAGTGAGGAGGATTGCACCAAGTTACAGGGGAACATAGGCAAATTCCAAAGGTAGTCTGATACGCGGTTGATGAAATTTGATCTAAGTAATTGTACAGTAATGTGGATGGGACACAGCGCAAGAAAGTCTCGAAATGAATATCATTCAGCAAGAAATAAGCTGCAGGAAGCTGAATGTGACAGACCTGAGAGTCGCTTTTGTGAAGGACGCACACTGTCTGCTGACAAATTTTATGATTGCATTCAAATGCAGATAAGTAAATATTCGGCAGGCTAATTCACATGCTACATTAAGCCAAAACTAAAGTACGACTTTGTTCATCGCACTTAACGGTTTAGATATGAATGTTATCTAGCAGGAAATAAGTTGCAGGAATCATCGTGTGAGAGCGACTTGGTAGTTTACAATCGTCCAAAACTTGTTTTTAGAGTCCCACATCAAGAGAATGGTGGAGACAAACTGTCTGCTGTTAGATTATTTAAATAACAACAGCAGACCATTGGGTCCTAAAGAGGCTGTTTGTGATAGTGGAAGAGAATAGAAATTCACAGATTAATGTGAAAGGAGTGAAAAGACAGATTTTTTTTTTTTCCAAAAAGGAAAACTTGTAAACTTATCCGAAAATGAAGGAGGTGCAAATAATGTCAATCGTGAATTTGAAGCGAAATTTCTATCGGGTATGCTCAAACGTATGTATAGTACTGCCTTCAACTACTCTAAAAATCGGTAAATCATTCCATATTTTATCAATCCTGTTGGAGAAAAAGTACTGCACCTCATTCGAGGTAAAACGTTTGCCCAGGAGTGATGTCGGACGAATCTACGCGTGAGTACCTCGTTAGATCGTTACTGCGAGTGATATCAAACGAATTTACGCTTACCTAGCTAGTTAAATCGAGTTTACCGAAGCTTTAATGATATTGAAATGACTTCTCAGAGAAGGAAACGGTAAGACAGGACACTAGCAGGTTACCGTAACTCGCCGTTCCTGTGTGCCGGACGCAGCAACGGTAATTATACCACTAGTTTGTCTGTGTTTACATCAGCTGAGGGTCGGCCAGTATATCTGTATATTCTAATCAAAATCCATCAATCACATCGTGTAATCTTGATAACACAATTGCTAATAGTGATAAGTTTCACATACTTAACCTTGTAGTTACAAGAGAAATAAATAGTCTTACTTGCCAGCATGGTACAACGAAATTGCAGATACGATTGTTAAACTGATTGTTATGATTCTCTCCAAGGTGGCCACGTCCAAGTGTGAGGACGGTGGACCAGTTCTTCCCTGGCCGTGCTAGAGGCAAGAGGGAGTGAAGGACACGTAGAGATTGTGTGATTATTTAGTGACGCACTTATGCCG